>NW_028170400.1:287600-457762 GCF_963971535.1 Notolepis coatsorum
ACATGTTTATATTATTTATAGGGCTATCAAACAAAAAACAAAAAAATAATTTGTCTTGTTCTTTCATATAACCAGGGGCCTGAGGGGGGGCGGCCCCCGAGCGCCCCTAGTGGCGAGCCGCCACTGGTGGAGACTAGGGTTGCACTGATATGAAAATGTGCAGCCGATACCGATACCGATTGTTCAACTAACACAACACAATTTTTTTTTTTTTAATTATGTCAATTTCTTTTTGTTGATATTACTGTATATTTGTATGTCTCTAAATGTTTTGATGAATTGAAAATGGAGGACCCTTATGTAAACAAGCTGAAAGTATTTTTCTGGTCTTCATCCTCCAGTCTTAGTATTGTTGTATTGAGCTGTGCTGTATTGTACCCATTTTGCAATCTGTTAATAAAGTTTTCAATCAATCAATCATTCAGACAAATGTATAGAAAAGCTTTTATTATAACATGCTTTCATATAACACAAATATATATTATTGTTTGTTTAAGAAAACGTTTTAGCCCTATGCTTGACTATTATTTTAGGCATGGCAACAAATTAAATAATAATAATAAAATGAATAAATAAAATATTAAATAAACAAATAGGCTACACGTCTCTCTTTTTGTGTTACAAATTGTGCTCACCGATATGAACATAGCCCTCTTTACTTACTTAAAAAAAGGAAACATCAAGAAATATGTTTATGGTACAATTAATGTATAAAGCAAAAAGTCATGCACTTCCAAGAAACATTCAAGAATTGTTCTTTGATAGGGAGGGGGGTTATAAACTGAGGGGAGAACACAATTTAAAGGTGCTAAACGTACGCACTACCATGAGAAAACACTGCATCTCAATATGTGGAGTGAAACTGTGGAACAGTCTAAATGTGGTGCTAAAGCAATGTCCAAACATGAGACAATTCAAACTGATGTATAAGGAAATTATGTTCACAAGGTACAGGGATGAAGAAGGGACTTGATATTCACGGGTCTTTACATTTTTATTTTGTTTTCTATTTTATTTTATTTTATACATATATAGTTTTTGTTTTTTGTTTTGCATATATATATATATATATATATTTTTTTTCTTTTCTTTTCTTTTCTTTTTTATGTTTAAAATAGTACACTCATTTGAGTAGTGGAAAAGGGGTAGGATTAAATAAGTGTATACTTCTTCCTACTCCTTTTCGAACATGCAGATTGAGTTGTTTCTTTCTTTTTTTGTTATTGTTTGTTGTATTCATTGCATGTTCGAAATAAAGACTTCAAATCAAATCAAATCAAATCACCATGCCATGTGTGTTTTATTTATAATGCTCATGATTATTGCTGAAGTCTGAGTCATACAATACCCACTGGCTTTCATATCCTAACAGACTAACTTGACTAAAAAGACTAAAGAGTATGAGTTTAAGAGACGGCACTGTATCTCTCTCATACAAAGCCCCATGTTCTCCAGTGTTATCCCATAATATCTGAGTTTGCAATGCATGTGTCGTGTCAGGTACCACAACAGAACAATATTTTGATTGACAGTCGATTCTGCCAATTACATTACACCGCTTGCATCCACCTCTGCCTTTCTTACCACCAATCGGCAAGCGCTTATTTGTTTGTTTTTTTACTTCCGAGAAGTCCGCCATTGGGCTACATGAGAGAATCAATAACAAACCTACCGGAGCTAATAACGTTAGAGAATCAATAACAAACCTACCGGAGCTAATAACGTTAGACAATCAATAACAAACCTACCGGAGCTAATAATGTTAGAGAATCAATAACAAACCTACCGGAGCTAATAACGTTAGAGAATCAATAACAAACCTACCGGAGCTAATAACGTTAGAGAATCAATAACAAACCTACCGGAGCTAATAACGTTAGAGAATCAATAACAAACCTACCGGAGCTAATAACGTTAGAGAATCAATAACAAACCTACCGGAGCTAATAACGTTAGAGAATCAATAACAAACCTACCGGAGCTAATAACGTTAGAGAAACAATAACAAACCTACCGGAGCTAATAACGTTAGCTCCCCGCCGCCCACGAGTACCAGCGGTCCGCAGGAGGTTGATTGATTGATTGAATTGATTGAAAACTGTATTAACAGATTGCAGAATGGGTACAATACAGTACAGCTCAATACACACAATTGTTAAGGGGATGCAGACCAGAGAAAGACTTTCGTCTTGTTTACATCAGGGTCCCCCATTTTCAATTCATCATAACATAAATGACATACATGACATACGGATAAATAGTAGCCTACTGTTACATCTAGACATTTATGACAAATACAGTACTGTTTATGATACAAAAATAGTCTAAAAAGAGATTTTATACATTTGAGGGGGAAGAAAGATTTGAGGATTTGAAGATTTGAGGACCAAACAAGGCATGATGATTTTACTGCAAAGAATGTGATAATAAAAGCCTTTCTATACATTTGTCTGATTGATTGATTGAAAACTTTATTAACAGATTGCAGAATGGGGACAAATCAGTACAGGCTCTCTGAGCAAAGGAAGGAACTGAGCGATATGAATGACCAACAATGCTTCCTATGGTCGGGTAAATATGCTGATGTTATTGAACGTGTAACTATATATGTAACGTTAATGCCACAAAACGAATGTCTTTGTTAATCATAACGTTGATGCAGTAGCGTGGGGTCCTACTAATCACCCCAAAGTACCAGAAAATACCCCAAAGTATACCCCAAAGTACCAGAAAATACCCTGAAGTACCCCAAAATACCCCAAAATACCCTAAAATACCCCAAAGTACCCCAAAATACCCCAAAGTTCCAGAAAATACCCCATAGTACCCCAAAATACCCCAAAGTACCCTAAAATACCCCAAAGTGTTACGATTCTGGTTGCTGACTGTTGTCTGGAACCACCCACTATTCTGTCATCTGTCACTTGGCTGCTGTCACCTGTCTCCCTTGTCACTTTGAGCTGTCACTTAGTGTTTGGGTCCTGATTGGCTGTCACAGGGGTGTGTGTGGAATGTTGGAATGTTGGTGTCTATGTAACCTTCCTCTCTTCTGCTTGAACTCCGTCAGGTCTTCGTTATTAGTGTTCGGAGATAATGCGGGCGGTTCCGGTTCTGGACCACCACTGAGCTCCATTATCCTATTCCCCTCTTCTTCCTGCCACTAGGCCGATTATCCTAGCATTACTCTTTGTGTTCTTTACTATTAAACGAACCTGCTGAAGAGTACACCTTCTCCGTCTCTGTGATTGCTGACCACTATTGGAACTCACTTACCTCCATCCTGACAGAAGACCTGACCATCAGAGTTCCATGGACGCCATCATGGAGATGATCCAGGCGCAGAGGTGTGTGCAGGAGCGAATGGAAGGACACCAGCAGCTTGTCAGCGCCGAGTTGGTTCGGCTAGGCGGGCTCGTCAGCTTGTCGCAGGAGACGGCGCTTATGGCCCAGCAGGCGCAAGTCCAAGTGGCGGGGGTGAGAACGACGGTGGGAGAGGCGGCGTCGGGAGAAGCGGCGTTCAATGTTGAGGAGATTCGGGGAGCTATTGGGCACCAGGAGCGGACCCAGGAGCCACGACTATCCCCACCAGGCCGCTACGCGGGATCACCGGAGGGATGCAGGGAGTTCGTCACCCAGTGTTCACTCGTGTTCCAGCTGCAGCCACGTTCATTCCCCTCTTGCAGATCCCAGGTCGCATACATCATCACCCTCCTCGCCGGCCGAGCACTCTCCTGGGCTACGGCCGAATCTGCAACAGTGTGGATGCCTTTACCGGGGAGTTGAGAAGAGTATTCGATACTTCCCGAGTACTCTCGGTTTTCGAGGCCGGTGAGTGGCCTCTCGCCTGCCGGCAGGGCCTCCGCACTGTCAGATTACGCCATTGATTTCCGGATCATGGCTCGGGAGGCGGCTTGGTCGGAAACCCCCTGTGTTGTCTTGTTTGTCCATGGGCTCTCCGCACGGATGAGAGACGACTTCGCCGTGCGTGAGATCCCGGAGCAGCTGGAAGTGCTCATCAACACGGCCATTCGTATGGACAACCGACACCGGGAGAGAGACAGGGAGCGTCAAGCTACCACCCAGGTACGTGTCCCTTCTCCTCCCGGTGTTGGTAATTCCCTGCATTACACGAGTGAGCTACTGGGTGATGAATCCATGCAGCGCTTGATGAGCGGCAGCATTTCCAGTGCAGCCGCACCGGTCATCGTTTCGGCAGCTGTCGGGACCAGGCCGGCTCGACTCGGCGCCAGTCGGGAAGGGGAGGTGCTCCGCCGGGTCCTGGGAAGGCGCCAGCAGGTGGGCTCACCTCAGCACTACCTACAGACACACGTACTTTCTTGGAGGTGGCGGTTAACTGTGGGGGTGACGTTAGGGGAACTAAAGCTCTCATTGACTCAGGGGCGGCAGGCAATTTTATACACTTGGGGTTGGTGAGGCAATGGGGGATCCCGGTCGAGGAGTTGGGGGTTCCTATTCCCATCTACGCCCTGGATGGTCAGCCCCTGGGCAGTGGGAGCGTCACTAAACGCACTGTTCCTTTACACATCCGGGTGGCGGGTGGGGGGTGGGAGTGGGTAGAATTCTTTGTTATTGTCTCTCCCCATTCTGTTGTGGTGTTGGGTCATCCCTGGTTGGCTTTTGGCAGACATCATATTAATTGGGGCACGGGCGAACTTTCAACGGAGGTCGACGTGAAGTCGGTCTTCGGCGAGAGTTTGCCCATTCCCTCCCCCCCCCCTCTTCTCTTTTGTCTCCTTCTTCTCTCTCCAGGATGGTGGGGAGCGTCGCAGATTCTGTTCTACCCTCTAATCCCGATTTGATAGGGGTTCCTGAGATCTATTGGGACCTGGCGGACGTTTTTAGCAAAACGTGTGCTAAAGCACTACCGCCTCATAGATCATACGACTGTCCCATTAATCTTCTACCCGGTACCTCCCCGCCCCGCGGGCGTATGTTCTCTCTCTCACGTCCCGAGACCTTGGCCATGAACACCTACATTGAGGAGGCATTACTTGCGGGGCACATATGTCCTTCCACATCCCCTGCTGGCGCTGGCTTCTTTTTTGTTGGTAAACAGGATGGGGGTCAGCGTCCGTGCATTGATTATAGGGGATTGAATGACGTTTCCATCAAGAACCGATATCCTTTACCTCTCATGGACACTGCCTTTGAGTGCTTACAGGGGGCGCAGGTCTTTTCTAAACTTTGGTTTGGCTAATGCTCCGGCAGTCTTCCAAGCCCTGGTTAACGACGTGCTGCGAGATTTGATTGGGGTGTCGGTGTTTGTTTACCTAGATGATATCTTAATTTTTTCTCGCGATATGGTGCAACACCAACTGCACATTCGAGAGGTGCTAGACCGTCTCCTCAAGCAATTCGAGAAGTTTGTGTTTCACAATGATACCGTTTCCTTCCTGGGCTTTGTGTTGACGAAGGGCGATCTTCGCATGGATCCAGCCAAGGTGAGTGCAGTCTTGGACTGGCCACGGCCTTCGTCGCTCAAGGGGTTACAACGGTTTTTGGGCTTTGCAAATTTTTACAGGCGCTTTATTCGCAACTTTAGCGCCTTAGCCAATCCATTAACAGCTCTCACCAAGTCCTCTCTCCCTGGCTTTGAATGGTTGCCTAGGGCGGAGTCGGCCTTCTGTGATCTCAAACGTCGGTTTACCTCCACTCCTGTATTGATCCGCCACGATGCAGAGGTTCCGTTCATTGTGGAGGTGGATGCTTCTGACATCGCGGTGGGAGGGGTGTTCTCTCGCCTTAGGGTTTGGTTCCTGATTGGCTGTCACGGGGGTGTGTGTGGAATGTTGGAATGTTGGTGTCTATGTAACCTTCCTCTCTTCTGCTTGAACTCCGCCAGGTCTTCGTTATTAGCATTCGGAGATAATGCGGGCGGTTCCGGTTCTGGACCACCACTAAACTCCATTATCCTATTCCCCTCTTCTTCCTGCCACTAGGCAGATTATCCTAGCATTACTCTTTGTGTTCTTAACTATTAAACGAACCTGCTGAAGAGTACACCTTCTCCGTCTCTGTGATTGCTGACCACTATTGGAACTCACTTACCTCCATCCTGACACCAAAGAGGGTATTTTCTGGTACTTTGGGGGTATTTTGGGGTATACTTTGGGGTATTTTGAGGTATTTTAGGGTACTTTGGGGTACTTTGGGGTATATTAGGGTATTTTGGGGTACTTTGGGGTATTTTCTGGTACTTTGGGGTATTTTGGGGTATACTTTGGGGTACTTTGGGGTATTTTAGGGTAGTTTGGGGTATTTTCTGGTACTTTGGGGGTATTTTGGGGTATACTTTGGGGTATATTGGGGTACTTTGGGGTATTATGGGGTATTTTAGTGTATTTTGGGGTACTTTGGGGTATTTTCTGGTACTTTGGGGTATTTTGGGGTACTTTGGGGTATTTTCTGGTACTTTAGGGTATTTTTGGGTATACTTTGGGGTATTTTGGGGTACTTTAGGGTATTTTGGGGTATTTTAGGGTACTTTGGGGTATTTTGGGGTACTTTGGGGTATTTTCTGGTACTCTGGCGTATTTTGGGGTACTTTGGGTTATTTTGGAGTACTTTGGGGTATTTTCTGGTACTTTGGGGTATTTTGGGGTTACTTTGGGGTATTTTCTGGTACTTTGGGGTATTCTGGGGTATACTTTGGGGTATTTTGGGGTACTTTGGGGTATTTTGGGGTATACTTTGGGGTATTTTGGGGTACTTTAGGGTATTTCCTGGTACTTTGGGGTGATTAGTAGGACCCGTAGCGGGGGTGTGTGTGTGTGTGTGTGTGTGTGTGTGTGTGTGTGTGTGTGTGTGTGTGTGTGTGTGTGTGTGTGTGTATGTGTGTGTGTGTGTGTGTGTGTGTGTGTGTGTGTGTGTGTGTGTGTGTGTGTGTGTGTGTGTGTGGGGGTGGCGGGGGTTGTGCAGTTCGCTTGACTGAAACCCTATGGTTTGAACATGTGGACTGGACAACACGTTAGCTTAACGTTACATGTATGATGTGAGTAGTAGAACGAATAATCTAATTCAGATTCAGCTAGTGCCAAAATGCTTGTGACATTTTGCAGAACGTCGGAGGAGTAGGCAGGGTTTTAGTGTTTTAATTTTTTCAAAATTTGAACGTGTGGACCAGGTTGACGCAACACAAATTTACGGATATTTATCGGCCACTACCATCGGCAAATTCGAGCTTATCGGCCGATAGGCTGATGGCAGTCAACAAGGCAATTCTAAATGCCACCACCCACTTCAATGATAGCGTTGTGAATGCATAATCTCTGTTTTAAATTATGGCTATGTGTTACGATTCTGGTTACTGACTACGGTCGGTGTAAAGTGTCACAGCCAACTAAGTGACACTGGGTATGACATCCTGATCTTATATATGATTATGGGGAATGTCTGTAGATTCTTCCTGGACAATGGAATAGAAACACGTTATGTGTAAACACATTTTAAGTGCCACCAGTCAACGAGTGACACTTTGTATAATGACATCCTGTTCTCTCTGTCCCTTGTATGATTTAATAGGTTTATTGTATATATCTGTTTTAAATCTAGGCATATGTTACTGTAGGTGTCTAGATGTGATATGTATTCATATATATATATATATACATATATATGTGTATACGTATATATATGCATATACGCTTTGAACAAGTATCTAGGCCTGGGCTGGTAATGCCCAGTCAGAAAGGAGTGGAGAAGAGAGGGGCCACTATAGCCGTATAAACTATTTTTCACATGTAATAATTATGGAAACATATATATACTGTTGGTATAAAGGTATATATATATAATGCTATATTAATTATATGTTTCATAATTATCTGCTTAAAAAGAATGATATGCTTGGCGATGATACCTACAGAAGGTATCATAACCCTTGACTGTTATGCCTGTTTCTCTTACTGTTAGAGTGAGTCAGAACGAGAGTGGCCCCATGCAGTAAGGGAGTGAATGGCTGGAATGTAAAGGCCATGAAGAGGGAGCTCCAGTCAGAGGGGCATTGTATTCTTATGAACTATGCATCTGTCTCCCTCCCTCCTCTCCGGCCGGCAGACGCAAAAAACTGGTTAACCCTTTGTGGGGTCTGAGTGAGATGGGGAGAGAAGGGACTTTCTGTTACTTAAAAACCACTAGGTAACGAGAAGTAACGTTAGTACCAAGAAGGAGGAGCTCATACGAATTACGTATTGTACTCTGGTTTGCTAAACAAAAATGACAGCCTGTGACTTCACTGTGTTTAGACCAATCGAAAATATTGTAAGATGGATATAAAAGGGACGGTTGCCCTTTCAAGAGCCAGACTTTTTGGGGAGAGAAGAAGAATGGTGCTTGACACGGGGCACAAGCCGTGCATGATGAGATGTTTTGTTCTGTGCATATTTTAACTGAAATGGACACTTTTCCACTTCAGTCTCTTCTTGTAACTAGCTTTTTCTAATTAAAATTACCTCTTTATAAATATCCTTTGTATCTTTTCTTCACTCTCAGACGGCCGGGTAAGCATTGAAATGTGTTCTGCATTTGTAACTTCACCCCATGCATTTTTTATTAATGATGTAAAATAGAATAAGTGGCTTTATCCCTGCATTAAGGACTAAAGGTGGATTCTGTATAATGGGATTATCAAGTAAAGCCATATAGTGATAATACGTGTACTTAGGAGACTTATGATTATGCATTAAGGACTAAAGGTGGATTCTGATAAACCTGGTTTTATCAAGTAATGCCATATAGTGATAATATGTGTAAGTGGCTTTATCCCTAGCTATAATGGGGATATAACTATAACTATAGGCTTTATCAAGTAGAGTAAAAGGAGACTTATGATTATGCATTAAGGACTAAAGGTGGATTCTAATGCAACCTGGTTTTATCAAGTAATGCCATATAGTGATAATATGTGTAAGTGGCTTTATCCCTAGCTATAATGGGGATATAACTATAACTATAGGCTTTATCCCTACGGAGTAAAAGGAGACTTATGATTATGCATTAAGGACTAAAGGTGGATTCTGTATAATGGGATTATCAAGTAAAGCCATATAGTGATAATACGTGTAACGGATTAGGGAAATGGACCTCCTCTGAATATAGAGAGTCCTTCCCAGTGCAAATAAAAGAAAAGATTCCGCAACTTCAATCACTCGACGTTAAAGGTCGATGACTGACGGGGGTCGGAACGGTGCATTCGCTGTCTCTTGTCGGTCAGTGGTAACAACAACATTTTGTAGACTCGGTTGGTTCTGCGTGTCAACCACTTCACAGGACGCTGTTTGAGGTGTGGATAGGCAGACCAATGAGTTATGAAGTTATCGATCTGACCTAAGAGCGAGCGTGGGCATTCAACATGGCGTCCCTGGCGATGTGCATTTATACTAACCAAAATAGGTGCTAAACGGCCGAAGAAGACAGGACTACTGTCAAAAGCCTCTGGAGTAAAATTAAATCACAGATTTGGCTAAAATTAAAGTAGAAAGCTCTACTGGCGACTCGAGTGGAAGGCTCTACTCGGGGATATCACAAATGAATAGAAAGCTCTATCTTGGTGATTAAAGCAACGTTTACTCACAACTAAAGGGTAACATAATGTTTATAGAGCTCTGGGGGGAGTTACAAGTGCAACATAATTTCATGCTTTGCCCACAGGAAGCGAACTGGCCCTACCCAAGGCGAGGGCTCCCTAGCCCAAAGACACTGTTTGTAAGGAGGGGAGACTGGATGTGAAGCGAAGTCAAAACGACCGTTCACAGAAAGGCGAGGGCTCCCTAGCCCAAAGACACTGTTTGTAAGGAGGGGAGACTGGATGTGAAGCGAAGTCAAAACGACCGTTCACAGAAAGGCGAGGGCTCCCTAGCCCAAAGACACTGTTTGTAAGGAGGGGAGACTGGATGTGAAGCGAAGTCAAAATGACCGTTCACAGAAAGGCGAGGGCTCCCTAGCCCAAAGACACTGTTTGTAAGGAGGGGAGACTGGATGTGAAGCGAAGTCAAAACGACCGTTCACAGAAAGGCGAGGGCTCCCTAGCCCAAAGACACTGTTTGTAAGGAGGGGAGACTGAATGTGAAGCGAAGTCAAAACGACGTTCACAGAAAGGCGAGGGCTCCCTAGCCCAAAGACACTGTTTGTAAGGAGGGGAGACTGGATGTGAAGCGAAGTCAAAACGACCGTTCACAGAAAGGCGAGGGCTACCTAGCCCAAAGCTACGTGACACGCAGCCAAGGCGACCGTTCACTGAATGTTCCCTGGATGGCTACCTAGCCCGAGGCTATGTGACGCTAGCTAAAACGGCGTGTTCACTGGAACATGGGCTGACAAGCCAGGAGTGAACTGAATGCTAACTGGATGACAACCTCCAGCTCCAGGAGATGCTGAGGCAGCGGGAGTGGGAGCTCACGGCCCTGAAGGGGGCGCTGAAGGACGAGGTGGCCACGCACGACCGGGAGATCCGAGACCCTCAGGGAGCAGTACAGCACCGACATGGAGAGGCTGAGGAGCAGCATGGAGCAGGTGTCCCAGTCTCAGGCAGGTATCGAGACAGAGCGGCAGCGTGTGAACACCTCGGTGCGCTCCCTGCAGCAGCAGCTAGAGGACTGCAGGGACGAGAGTGCCCACTGGATGGAGCAGTTCCACACCACCAGAGACGAACTGCGAAGCACCAAACAGGAGCTGCTGCAGTCTCGTCTGGAGAAGGAGGAGTTTGAGGAGGAGCTGAAGGAGCTGCAGGAGCGAGATCACTCCCTGCAGTGCATAAGCCCAGGACCACGTGGTCACGAGGAAGTGAGGCAAGCGAGAGCAACCTATATATCTCCCCGTGGTGAACACTCAGGGGTGAGAGTGACATCTACAAGGTCTCACAGACAATCACCAAACATAACAGTCACTAACTACCCAGTCTGGACCGATAACTCTGATACACCATGGTCAATCCTCACCTTCACTGGACCGTCATTGACGAACTATGGTAGATGGGAAACAAGCATGGTAACGGCAGGAGGCTCTTACTACCGGAACCTGAGGAAACAGGTAATGGAAAAAAGGACCAAAAAGCCCCTGAAACCAGGCAAGGCAGTAATCACAGAGTGTGATTATGAGGTGTTTCACGCGGAGAAAATTGTCCATGTGACACTAAGTCAAGACCAATACAAGGAGATAGAGTCCTCACACATAAACTGGGACAGACTGGTGTCCCGTATAAAGGAACTACTGCAGAAAAGGGAAATCTATGCTGGCCACGGTACTAAGGACATGCCCTACCGACTAGCCATAAACCTGATGTGGGGCAGGTCTCAAGGATATGGCCAAAGAGGCATATGGTTGGGGAAAGCCGTAATCAGCGCGATCTCAAGCCTAAGGAGTGCAGGGCACACGGAGATCCGTCTCATGATGGAACCTAGGGACCATGAGTCAATAACCCTGGCCGTGGATAGAGCCGGGGAGGGTGAGGAAGACGAGGACGATGAGCCTGCATTGGTACCTCTCACTCCCCCTCCGAACCCTAAGGGATCGGGACCCGTACCCAGGAAAGAAAGGTCCAACTCCCAGAACTCCTCCCGAGCAGCGGAGAGAGGGAGATCATCCACACCCAGGAGACCGACAGTACCGTTCGAACCTGAAAAGGCGGAACCTGCGCGATCTCAAGCCAGGAGTATCCATAGACTTCTAGGCCGTCCCCCGGACTCAGGGGACGACCCAGCAAGTAGCGAACAGGAGTATACTGATCTAAATCAGGACTCAGGAATGGAGGGAGACCGGGATAGGTCAAGCTCCAGAGCATCCTCCAAGTCTTCATCTCGATCAAGATCTAGGGAGAGAGTTCGGTACCCGAGGGGCGAACCTCCTAGACCTCGAAACAAGAGAGCGAAACCGGTCAAACTGAGACCTATAGGCAAGGGGCCTACTCTGAAAGGCACCACCTTTCAGTCACCCTCGGGCTTGACCTGGAGCTCAGGATTGGAGGACGTCTCCGAAGAGAGTGAAGGAGACTTGGAAGGAAAGGAAACAGGGGATATTATGCCAGCATATCCCGTGAGATGGGGAACGGCTCAGGCCTTAGCCCGGTCACCCGTGGCAGAAAAAGTGTTGTCTCACCCTGGGGTAACAGAACCATACAAGCATGCACACTTACATGCAGGCTATGACATACTACGTGAACAGGTGTACAAGCTAGACAGGGCCATGGCTGAAATAGCCAGGAGAGAAAGAAACTGGTTGAACGAGGCCCCGTCCATAAGCCCAATCCGAGCCCTGAGACACAGCACAGAGGAACACCGACCGGAAGTGAGCCCTCACTCCATACTAGCCCAATCTCCCGGAGACATTTACCGACCGAGAGGAAAGAGTTCACATACAGGCAGGAGTCTGCGTGGCAGCACCCAATATGGAGAAAGCAACAAAGCACAAGAATTGTTAAGCAAAACCCAAGTGCTCAAAAAACTGGCCCCAGAAATGCTTCGAGGGGAGACCCAGGCTGCTTATATCCATAAGTGTGCTCAGATTTTCCATGGGTCACCTCTCTATGATGACCCGGAGGCCGCTCGCATTTTGAGACACCTCAAAGGACTGGAGGTCCCCGAAGGGGCTTCAATGGCCCAAATGATGGAAATGGAAGTAAGAATCCCCGGTCAAGATCCAGGGGAAAATATGGTGGAGAAACTAATCCCACAGGTGCGAGACGGGAGCTTGTCTCTCACTGTTGCAGCAGAATCAGTCATACGTGGAACGCCTAGGCGAAGATCAGGCTTACTGCTTGAAAAGCTATTCATCGGTGTACCAGGTGGTAACCGTCTTGCAGCCAAATGCGCAGCATGGTCCCGAGACCAGTTACGGACGGAATGCATGCTGTATGACCAAGTCAAAATGCTTTCTCAACACAAATACTGTAAAGATGTCCGTCTTTTCTCTAAACCAGAGTAGAGAGGACGAAAGAATTTGTAATCTATTTCACGCAAAGGGGATTTCCTGACAGCTACCATCTGGTAGGTTAGCACCTGTACCAACCATATCAGCTGCATGAGATGTACACTCACCAGCGCCTATGGATAAAAATTGAGACTCTGCAAACTCTCATCAAGCTTAGCACCTTGACGCGGGGGGACAGAGCGAGCATCAGGGTCTCTATATCCGACGGGCCTATCAGATTTGTGGGGACTCGGAAGCTTCAGCATACAGGACGCTGTGGTGCTTGGGCGGCCGAGTCACTGGTTTATAGGTCTGTCAAAACGGATTGGAGGTTCTGGGGCTTAGAACATTCGTGAGTTGGGCTTTATGCTAATTGAATAGGTATCAAAATCCGAAAGAATATGAACTGAAATAACTGCGGTCAGGGGCCTCTGGAGTAAAATTTATTACAGATTTGAGTTAAAAACCTTACTCAAGTGTGATCTTATCAGCAAGCAATCCTCTCCAACCAAGACTCCTCCTAAGTGCTCGAGATCTGGAACAATGAGTGACGTAGAGGTCTGCAAAGCGCAGCAGACAGCCTAAGAGGTAAAAAATCTATCAGGAACAAGAGAGGGTTCATAAGAAACCACTTGAAGTGGCGTTTACTCGCGACTAATAGGGCTAGGGAGCCCTAAAGTCACTTGAACTTGAAGTAACTAAATGCTTACTTAAAGTCAGAACTTAAGTAGAAAAAACTCTACTTTGTGAATAGCAGGCTGAAATAGCCATTGCGAATAGCAGGCTGAAATAGCCATTGCGAATAGCAGGCTGAAATAGCCATTGCGAATAGCAGGCTGAAATAGCCATTGCGAATAGCAGGCTGAAATAGCCATTGCGAATAGCAGGCTGAAATAGCCATTGCGAATAGCAGGCTGAAATAGCCATTGCGAGCAGGCTGAAATAGCCATTGCGAATAGGAGCGAATAGCAGGCTAACTAGCCATTGCTAACAGGACGAGGCTACTCACATGATCAGACAGGTATATGATAACCTTGGACATGCCGGAAGTAGGAGGATGTTGGTATACCTGAGAACTAACAACATTCTCATACATAAAGCCAAACAAAGAGCGATAACAGTCCGAAAGGCCTGTGAACAATGTGCGCTGGTAAAGGTGCGCTGGTAAAGGGACAAAACCTGAACCAGTGCCGCATTGTTAGACAGGGGGGGGGGTCCCCCGGAGTCAGTGGACGACGCAGCGAATGGCAAGAAGGAATATACTGACTCAGGTCAGAAATCGGAAATGGAGGAAGACCGGGATAGGTCAAGCTCCAGAGCATCCTCAGGGTCCTCATCTAGACCTCCCAGACCTCCCAGACCTCCCAGACCTCCCAGACCTCCCAGACCTCCCAGACCTCCTAGACCTCCCAGACCGGACAGAAAGACATCAGCCTGGACCCAGGTTACAGGGCGACGAGAGCCCTGAATGGACCTGAAAGAGAGAAAAAAAATGAGTCCTCTGTGGACTGTATCTGTGATGTCCTGCGAGGCCTACGAACAGGGTCACACGACCAGGCCAACCACACTTCAATAGAGGACTGCTGCTACAATTCTCGGGGACCCGTGGGGGTCGCCCGAGAAGTGACAAATCAACCTACCTCAAACTATGGGAGAGATCCAAGAGGTCAGAGGGGGTGACCCCAAGATGACCAAGATGACCAAGATGACCAAGATGACGAAGACGACAACAACCTGGGTGCATCGGCCGGGAACAAAAGATGCAAGTCTTCCCGCCGGATACCAAGCAACAACGTGACCCCTATCCTGTCGAGCCGTCCAGCCAGGGAACAACAGATGCAAGTCTTCCCGCCGGCTACCAGGGTAACAAGGTACCAAGATGGCAGAGGGGGTGTGGAGAGTCACAGCCACGTGACCCCACAATCGCCATCTCGTCCCCCAGTACAGACGCTATTAAGACAATGGAAAATGACCGACCAGGATGACAGAGGGGGTGTAAAGTGTCACAGCCAACTAAGTGACACTGGGTATGACATCCTGATCTTATATATGATTATGGGGAATGTCTGTAGATTCTTCCTGGACAATGGAATAGAAACACGTTATGTGTAAACACATTTTAAGTGCCACCAGTCAACGAGTGACACTTTGTATAATGACATCCTGTTCTCTCTGTCCCTTGTATGATTTAATAGGTTTATTGTATATATCTGTTTTAAATCTAGGCATATGTTACTGTAGGTGTCTAGATGTGATATGTATTCATATATATATATATATATACATATATATGTGTATACGTATATATATGCATATACGCTTTGAACAAGTATCTAGGCCTGGGCTGGTAATGCCCAGTCAGAAAGGAGTGGAGAAGAGAGGGGCCACTATAGCCGTATAAACTATTTTTCACATGTAATAATTATGGAAACATATATATACTGTTGGTATAAAGGTATATATATATAATGCTATATTAATTATATGTTTCATAATTATCTGCTTAAAAAGAATGATATGCTTGGCGATGATACCTACAGAAGGTATCATAACCCTTGACTGTTATGCCTGTTTCTCTTACTGTTAGAGTGAGTCAGAACGAGAGTGGCCCCATGCAGTAAGGGAGTGAACGGCTGGAATGTAAAGGCCATGAAGAGGGAGCTCCAGTCAGAGGGGCATTGTATTCTTATGAACTATGCATCTGTCTCCCTCCCTCCTCTCCAGCCGGCAGATGCAAAAAACTGGTTAACCCTTTGTGGGGTCTGAGTGAGATGGGGAGAGAAGGGACTTTCTGTTACTTAAAAACCACTAGGTAACGAGAAGTAACGTTAGTACCAAGAAGGAGGAGCTCATACGAATTACGTATTGTACTCTGGTTTGCTAAACAAAAATGACAGCCTGTGACTTCACTGTGTTTAGACCAATCGGAAATATTGTAAGATGGATATAAAAGGGACGGTTGCCCTTTCAAGAGCCAGACTTTTTGGGGAGAGAAGAAGAATGGTGCTTGACACGGGGCACAAGCCGTGCATGATGAGATGTTTTGTTCTGTGCATATTTTAACTGAAATGGACACTTTTCCACTTCAGTCTCTTCTTGTAACTAGCTTTTTCTAATTAAAATTACCTCTTTATAAATATCCTTTGTATCTTTTCTTCACTCTCAGACGGCCGGGTAAGCATTGAAATGTGTTCTGCATTTGTAACTTCACCCCATGCATTTTTGATTAATGATGTAAAATAGAATAAGTGGCTTTATCCCTGCATTAAGGACTAAAGGTGGATTCTGTATAATGGGATTATCAAGTAAAGCCATATAGTGATAATACGTGTACTTAGGAGACTTATGATTATGCATTAAGGACTAAAGGTGGATTCTGATAAACCTGGTTTTATCAAGTAATGCCATATAGTGATAATATGTGTAAGTGGCTTTATCCCTAGCTATAATGGGGATATAACTATAACTATAGGCTTTATCAAGTAGAGTAAAAGGAGACTTATGATTATGCATTAAGGACTAAAGGTGGATTCTAATGCAACCTGGTTTTATCAAGTAATGCCATATAGTGATAATATGTGTAAGTGGCTTTATCCCTAGCTATAATGGGGATATAACTATAACTATAGGCTTTATCCCTACGGAGTAAAAGGAGACTTATGATTATGCATTAAGGACTAAAGGTGGATTCTGTATAATGGGATTATCAAGTAAAGCCATATAGTGATAATACGTGTAACGGATTAGGGAAATGGACCTCCTCTGAATATAGAGAGTCCTTCCCAGTGCAAATAAAAGAAAAGATTCCGCAACTTCAATCACTCGACGTTAAAGGTCGATGACTGACGGGGGTCGGAACGGTGCATTCGCTGTCTCTTGTCAGTCAGTGGTAACAACAACATTTTGTAGACTCGGTTGGTTCTGCGTGTCAACCACTTCACAGGACGCTGTTTGAGGTGTGGATAGGCAGACCAATGAGTTATGAAGTTATCGATCTGACCTAAGAGCGAGCGTGGGCATTCAACAGTCGGGAACCACCCATCATCTCTGTCACCTGTCACCTGACTGCTGTCACTTGTTTTCCCTGTTATTTAGTGCTGTCACTTAGGGGTTGGCTTCTGATTGGCTGTCACGGGGGTGTGTGTGGAATGTTGGTATTTGGTGGCTATTTAACATTCCTTCCTTCTGCTTGTCATTCGTCAGGTCTTCACTATAGGGATTCGGAGATAACGCGGCCGGTTCCAGTTCTGGACCACCACTAAGCTCCATTATCTATTCTCTCGTTCCTTTGCCCTCGGCATAGTATCCTAGTATTACTCTTTGTGTTCTTTACTATTAAAGTCGAACCTGTTCAAGAGTATACCATCTCCATCTCTGTGATTGCCTACAACAATTGGAACTCACCTACCTCCATCCTGACAGCTATGTGTCTAATCTGCCCGTCGCTTATCAATGACTTGTTTGCAGTCAACATTGTTGAAACGGATTATTTTTTAATCGCTTCATTTCCGTTTTATAGCATTTTGAAAAGCCCTCGTTTTCAAGGAAAATATAAAGATTCCGTGATAAAAGGCATTTACTGGAATATTCTGGATACACAAAAACTTTGTAATTTTTCGGCCTATTTATGAATCATTTTCAAATAAACGCTAGATTATCGATAGTATATGTGTACTTATGCACGCTATAGAAGCGGGCTGAAATATCGATTATCTCATTTCCTGATCGCTCGCAGCCACACACACACACACACGCATAGGGCAAACGCTGATATACATTTACATTTACATTTAGTCATTTAGCTGACGCTTTTATCCAAAGCGACTTACAAGTTCTGTACAACAAGCCATCAGGAAGGGCACAACTCTATCAGCTGAGCAACAATGTTCATCAAAGTGTTGAGTGCTACAGTGTAGGTTAGTTTATTAGGACAAGTGCATGACAGTACGGTTAGTTAGGGTTAGATTTTTTTTTTTTATTGTTTTTTTTTTTTTAATTCAGATAATGGTTGAAGAAGTGCGTCTTTAGTCGACGGCGAAAGATTGGACGTGATTCGGCTGTCCTAACTGGGGTGGGTAGTTCATTCCACCATTGTGGGGCAAGGACTGAGAATAGGCGACTTCTCTTTGATGACCCTCCCGGAGCTTGGATAGGAGTAGGTCTGAGGCGGCCAGAAGATGCAGAGCGTAGGGGTCTTGAGGGTGTGTAGTTAGAGACCATTGACCGGAGGTAGACGGGAGCGGTTCCCTTTGCCGCACGGTATGCCAGGTCGAGGGCCTTGAAGCGGATTCGTGCAGCAATGGGGAGCCAGTGCAGGTCCCTAAGAAGTGGGGTGACATGGGCCGACTTCGGTAGGTTTGAGATCAGGCGGGCCGCTGCGTTCTGAATGAGTTGAAGAGGCTTAGTGGCAGTGGCCGGGAGGCCAGCGAGCAGTGCATTGCAGTAGTCGAGGCGGGAGATGACTGTTGATTGGACGAGGAGTTGGGTGGCTTCTTTTGTCAGGAAGGGGCGGATCCTTCTGACGTTGCTCAGGAGGAATCGGCAGGTTCTGGTCGTCGCTGCGATGTGAGCAGAGAAGTTCAACTGGTCGTCGAGGACAACACCAAGGTTCTTGGCGGTCGGGGACGCAGTCACAGCTGCATTCTCGACTGTGATTGAAAGGTCGGTTAGGGGGGAGGATTTGGCCGGCAGGTGGAGCAATTCTGTTTTGCTTAGGTTCAGTTTGAGGTGGTTGGACGTCATCCAGGCTGAGATGTCGGACAGACAGGCCGAGATCCGCTCAGAGACGTGGATATCTGAGGGAGGGAAGGAGAGGAAGAGTTGAGTATCGTCGGCATAACAATGGTAGGAGAAGCCATGAGACGTGATAATGTTACCCAGTGATTTAGTGTAGAGGGATATATCGGTGAAAATAGCTCTGATTTTCCCAAGACTGGTCAAATAAATTCCTTACCTCAGATCAGATGTTATCCAAAAAGATTAATCCAATTCCTGATCGCCATTCCAAATATCGATCATGCTTATTGATTACAGTGTTGGGTACTGTAAATACATAATCCACGCTGTTCTGATGACCGGCGATCACTTCGTCTCTTCAGTTGGCCTTGACGGAAAAGTAAAATGAGGAAACTGGCCCCCCCCCCCTTCGTCAGTCTAAAGTAATGGGGTGCAGTTACAGGGAGAGACGATAGGGGGCGGTATCTTCCCAATTGAGCTCAGAGAGAGTCTGCAACACTAACCTGAGGCTCGATTGATGAAATATGAATTCAAATTGCCAATAAAAAAAAATACGACAAACACACGCTATATAGCATTGGCGGGCACTCAAAGGTCGGCATGAACTAACGACAAAAAGCGTGGCTAGCATTCAAAGTGTTAACGGCCGATATATGGGTGCACCCTGTCGTGGAAATATTATCATGTCATTATAGATCTATGTTAAAATACATATTCTGTCTTTGTACAGCTTGACTTGGTTCAATAATGCCCAGACAACTAGGCTACAGTGTGTATGTCTCTTTAAAGGACTCCATGGTACCAAGGTCATATTTTCACCCCCTAGCCAGGCCATAACAAGGTCTTGTTATTGATTCCCTAACTGGGGCACATTTAGTTTATACTTTCAGTCATATCTGAATGTCTAATGTTACGTCTTGCAATTGTGTATTAATGTACATCTGACCAGAGCTTTTTGTCACTTTGTGGTCAGACGCTTGTGTGTGAACATGATGTATCTGTCTGTAAACTGATCTTTCATTGTGGCCATATGTTCTATTTTTAATAACGACTCAGAATTATTATACAAAACGGCTCATCCTTTGTCCTTTAATAATTTCCATAACTACCGCTAGGCCCACTGGAGACATATGGCTCTGAGGGAGCTGTGAAGATCACAGTAGAGAGTCTGAAAAGGATGAGGTGCTATTGTCCTAATAAGAAGTTTGAACTGAGCAACTTCTATAGAAGTACGGTTGAGAGTGTCCTTACCACTCTAAGGAGAGGAAGGCACTCCAGCGAGTGATTAAAACTGCTCAGTACATCTCTGGAGCAGCCTTCCCCTCACTACAGGACATTTACTCTACCAGGGCCACCAGGAGAGCACACAACATCATTAAGGACAGCACACACCCCCAACTCTTCAACCTCCTGCCATCAGGCAGGCGATTCAGGAGCCAGAACTACGAGACTGACAAACAGTTTATACCCACAGCCACAGGCCATCATCAGGCTCATCGAAGTTTTGTTTTTTCTGCATTTAGAACAAGTTGCAGTTGACAGAGCTGCTCATGTACTCTATCAAATGCATACTGAAGACAACATAACAGTGGTGCCCCTAAGACCATACAACTAGAGCGACACACAAAACCCCAGAACATTACAATATTTTTTTTTTATCAGGCAGTGGTGGCAAGTGAGCTCCTCTATGCGTGGCAATACCACGGCCAGGGATGCCAGGCGGCTGGACAACAAGCTGGCCATCATGGACAATACCAACCACCCTCTCCACCGCCCCCTGGTGGGGCAGAGCAGCAGTCGCAGCGGACGGCTCATCTCCCTGCACTCTGAGCGGCACAGGAGGTCCTTTGTCCCCACAGCCATCAGACTGTAGTGCAGCTCAGTCTAGTGCGGGGGACCTTGACCTTTGACCTGTTGCTGTTGGTTGTCTGTTCCCTGTTCCCCACACCTGTTTTGATAGACCTGTTTTCATACACCTGTTTTCATACACCTGTCTTGTATCATGTGCTTACTTTTTAATTCATGATGCAGATATAATTGTGAACGACTGACTGAGAAACGTATTGTCTGTACATGATTATTGTGTGAGCTATGTGAGATACCCTGAATTTCCCCAAGGGGATGAATAAAGTATCTATCTATCTAATTTACCCACGGAACGATGTGTTGGGGATAAGGGTTCCGCACTGACAATTATGTTTGTTACTTTCCTGTCGGCAAACGGGTTCCTGTTAGCTAGCAAGTAGCAAGTAAACAGTGTTCACAGTGATGTTGAATAAACGTTTAGCAAGATTTTATTTTGCAAACTACATTTTGTGTCGTAGTTTCTAGTCAACAACATTGCATGAATAATTTCGTCACGTTAGTGTCACATGATCTCCATTAACGTGACGTCTCGTCTCGTTTTCGTCAGGGGGAAAAGCTTTGTTGACGACCATATTTAGTCATCATTTGCGTTGACTAAATTAACACATACACGCACACACACCCAGAGACAGAGAGGCGCGCTTGTTCTGTTTGGAGGAAACGGGGAAAGGGGATACGAGAGCGTGAGAGAAGTGAAGAGAGTTTAGCAAGTTTAAACGTTAGCCCTACGCGTTTTATTCAGAAACGGCAATGGAATATGGAGGCGCAGAGGCGGCCGAACTGGTTCCAAAAAATAGTAGCCTCGCGTTCTAACCGTTAGCATTGTGGCTAGCGTAAAGATGACATCACGGCGCCCTCACTATGATGACCAGCTACACTGAGGGGGGGTACTACAGAGTCGAGTAGGTAGTACCATGCAGACCGTGGAAAAGCGGCATAAGAGAATACATCATAATGTTTCATGCAATTAAAAAGTAAATAATATATATATATATATATTTAATACACATGATGCGCACACACCAGTGTTTTGTTGACCAGTAGGATGTTATTTCATTTCAACTTTTATTTAAAATCGTAAGCTTCTGAGGTTTCCCTCATTTACAGAAACGACGATTGTACAAAATGTAAACGGTATATAATACAAGTAATATTCACGGAAAATTAAACATCAGAGTAAAAATTAAAAAACGTATTTAATTTAAAAAGATCAGCTAAAACAGTTACACAATGGTCTGAAATCATACGTTTAAACATACCAAGGGAAGGGGAGTTATAACATTGCTGATAATAAAAGTCATTATTATTTTCTCACAGTAGTGTGTGTGTGTGTGCGTGTGTGCGTGTGTGTGTGTGTGTGTGTGTGTGTGTGTGTGTGTGTGTGTGTGTGTGTGTGTGTGTGTGTGTGTGTGTGTGTGTGTGTGTGTGTGTGTGTGTGTGTGTGTGTGTGTGTGTGTGTGTGTGTGTATTTCTGGCTAAAGTGGATAGAAAACACAGTGGCACCCAAGAGTTTTTACATAAATTGTCTTGGATGTTAATAAAGAAAATTCTGTATTAGTGTGTCAGTAGATTACTCTTTTAGATTTTTAGAAACTTTTAATTTAATTATTTTTTAAAGCATCTTCGTGGTTTAATGCAGACATACAGTATGCTGCAGTGACTATTGTAATTATCATATTGGCGTGACTATGCATCAATGGGTTCAATCAAGCATTTTTAAGTGCTTTAGAGGAAATGTCAAAATATCGTGATATATATAGTGTATCGTGACATAGCCAAAAAATATCGTGATATCATTTAGAGTTCATATCGCCCAGCCCTACCCCCAGCTATGGCTACAGCTCTGGCTACCATTCAAAACGTTTTGAAAGGGACATGTCCATCATCAAAGCTATCTGGGGGCAGGCTGCTTCTGTTGGAGAGCGGAGACATGGACATGGAGACAGCGGAGGGGTCTGTGGCACGGTGGTGTAGTGGTTAACACTGTCGCCTCACAGCAAGAAGGTCCAGGGTTCGATTCCCGCTTGGCGACCAGGTTTTCATGATGCCAGGTGGGGTATCTCCCAGGCCTTTCTGTGTGGAGTTTGCATGTTCTCCCCGTGCTCCGGGGCGGACCTTCCTACAGGCGATATAGGCGGTAAAAGTTTAAAAAAAAAATTCTCTGCGCAGTTTTGGCGCCCCCTCTATATCTGCAACCATTATTTTTACATAAAAAAAATTCTAACATAAGGGAAAATGAGCCAAAAATCTAAAACGGTCGGTCGGTCTGAGCCTCAGCTTTAGGTGTTCACAGTCAGAACATGCTAGAGCGCTGTGCATTGATGGGTATCGGTCAAGTGTTTATAGAATTGAGCGTTGAGGAAAGAAAGACTAACGTTAGAGAACTATGAAGAGGCAAAAGCCATCCGGCCATCCAGTATAAAAAGAGAAGAAAAGAAGAAGACGAGAAACGTGCCAAGGTGAAAGGTATGCAATTTTGTACAACTTCCAAGACCTGCCACACCAAGAGCTGATGAAGCAAGCAGAGGCACTTGTACACACCTTAAACCATGGAGGGCAATCTGATTTGGATGGGAAGGAGCTGGCTCAGGAGTTGGACAATTTGATGTGATTGATGACTTTGCAGCGAGGAAGGCCAGAAGGATTGCACTGTAAATGGAAACCAGTAGGAGCTACAGGCTAACCTTGAAGTGTGATGATAGGGAGTGGAATGTAAATAGTTCTTTAGACAAAGTGAATTTGTAATTTTTATTTATTTGTTTGTTTATTTAGCATATTATATTTTGATTATATATGTGTAACATATTTTACAATACATAATTTTCTTTTAAAGCAACTTTGCACGTTATTTTATTGTTTGTTTGTTATTATTATTATTATTATTATTATTATTATTATTATTATTATTATTATTATTATTATTATTATTATTATTATTATTATTATTATTATTATTATTATTATTATTATTATTATTATTATTATTATTATTATTATTATTATTATTATTATTATTATTATTATTATTATTATTATTATTATTATTATTATTATTATTATTATTATTATTATTATTATTATTATTATTATTATTATTATTATTATTATTATTATTATTATTATTGTTACAGTGTGTTAGCTAAGTTGTTTATTTGTTTTAATTCTTTAGTGTGCACTTTACATTTATTCTTAGCTCTTGTTCTTGCTTGTAAAAAATAAAGGTGCAGTACTGTATAACTGTTAACCCTTTCACTGCCACACGACGGAGGGTTAACCCTTTACTATCACACAACCGACGGTCGTGAAAGGGTTAACCTTTGGTGTATTGTCGCAGTGAAAAGGGTTAACCGGTTGGTAGCGCTGCGATGTTTTGATTTTTTTTGGGGGGGGGGGGGGGCTCAGACCAACCGACCGTTTTAGATTTTTGGCTAATTTTCCCTTATGTTAGAATTTTTTTTATGTAAAAATAATGGTTGCAGATATAGAGGGGCGGCGCAGTGGTGAATCTCGCCTAGGGCGCCAAATGTGCTAGGTCCGCCCCTGCGTGCTCGCAAGGGTTTCCCCCCGTAAAAACATGCACAACAACAGATCGCTAACGTTGTGGCGTCCTTGACGAAGACGGACAGGAGCACTTGGATTGGTCCCTGGGGCGCGGCCCACGTTGATGCCCTATCTGCTCCCGGCTGCCCATGGGGGGAAGGACAACGGGATGGGTTATAGGCGCAGAGACTCTATCGCATCGGCGACTGAGAAAACAAGACAATGCATGTGTGTGTGTGTATCCCGGTGTGTGTGTGCCGCTCCAATTGCATGTCCAGTTCGTTGCATGCCGATTAAAGACCCCCTAAAGAGGTCCTGCATTATTATTATTATTATTATTATTATTATTATTATTATTATTATTATTATTATTATTATTATTATTATTATTATTATTATTATTATTATTATTATTATTATTATTATTATTATTATTATTATTATTATTATTATTATTATTATTATTATTATTATTATTATTATTATTATTATTATTCAAGTTCAAGTTCAAGTTCTTTAATAGTTGTCATACAGAAGTACAGAATACTTTCATACAAAATGCTTCTTACTGTTACGCTCCAGAGACTGTGCTAGACAAGATAGTATCAAATAACATAATAACATAATATAGCATGAATTTAGAAGAAGAAAATGAGGTCACAGTGTTCGGTATAGACATATGTACAATGTTCTGAGTTACCATATAATATACAATACACAATACTATGCAGTGTACTAATGTACAGTACTATCTAGTGCAAAGCAGAAATGGGATGAGGTACAATTTTAGGTACAATTTACAGTAAGGTGTACGAGTTGTAGTGCAATCCTTCATCCATAAATATAAAGTGTGGGGAGTGGGTGCTACAGTGTGTTTGTTTAAAGTGGGTGTGTGCTATAAGTGTGTGGAGTGGGTGCTACAGTGTGTTTGTTTAAAGTGAGTGTGTGCGTGTGGATGTGTGTGCTATGTGCGTTTGGTGGTTGTTGTTGTGTAGTGTTCATTCATTGTTCGTTTAGCAGCCTGATGGCCTGGGGATAGAAGCTTCTTCTGAGTCTTTCTGTGCTCGCCTTGAGACTCCTGTATCGCTTGCCTGACCGCAGCAGTTCAAAGAGGCAGTTGTTCGGGTGACTGGAGTCTTTAATGATTCTCTTAGCCTTGCCCTTGCAACGCTTGTAGTAAATGTTCTGGAGGGTGGGGAGCCCCCCTCCAATTGTGCGTTCGGCTGAACGTGTCACTCTTTGTAGTCTGCTTTGGTCTTGTGCAGTGCTATTCCCAAACCAGGAGGTGATGTTGCCGGTCAAGATGCTCTCTATTGTACATGAGTAGAAGTTCTTAAGGATCTTCTGGCTGACTTGGAACTTCCTTAGGCGCCTGAGGAAGTAGAGGCGTTGTCGTGCCTTCTTCACAACACTGTTAATGTGTGTGGTCCATGTCAAGTCCTCGGATATGTAGGCTCCGAGGTACTTAAAGCTGTTGACTCTCTCAACCGGTGCCCCGTCGATGCTGAGGGGGCTGTAGTCCTTGACCCCCGACCTCCTGAAGTCCACAATCAACTCCTTTGTTTTGCTGACGTTCAGGGAGAGGCTGTTTTCCTGGCACCATCCCGCCAGGACCTTGACCTCTTCCAGGTAGGCCCTCTCGTCGTTGGCAGAGATCAGGCCCACCACCACTGTGTCGTCAGCAAATTTGACGATTGTATTGCTACTCCGCTGAGCCACACAGTCGTGTGTGTACAGGGAGTAGAGGAGGGGACTCAGAACACAGCCCTGGGGGGCCCCTATGTTGAGGGTGATGGATGAGGAGGTGCAGTTGCCTGCTCTCACCACCTGGGGTCTGCCAGTCAGGAAGTCCAAGACCCACTGGCAGAGGTCATAGCCCAAGCCCAGGTCCCTGAGCTTGGCTATGAGTATGGAGGGGACTCTGGTATTGAATGCCGAGCTGTAGTCGATGAATAGCATTCTCACATAGTTCCCCTGCCTCTTGTCCAGGTGTGATGCTGCTGTGTGTAGCACATGGGATATGGCGTCCTCCGTGGACCTGTTGGGGCGGTATGCAAATTGCAGGGGGTCCATGTTGATGGGGAGGGAGGAGCAGATGTAGCCCTTTACTAGCTTCTCGAAGCACTTCATGGCTATGGAGGTGAGAGCTACAGGGCGGTAGTCGTTGAGGCAAGCAGGCTTGGATTTTTTGGGTACAGGGATAATAGTGGACTTCTTCAGGCAGGTGGGGATGACAGCCTGTTCTAAGGACAGGTTAAATATGTCAGTGAATACTGGGGCCAGTTGGTCGGCACAGACTTTTAGGACGCGGCCGGGGATGCCGTCTGGACCTGCTGCCTTCCTGATATTCACTTTTTTAAAGGTCCGCCTCACCTCATGCTCTGTTACCCTGAACACTGCGCCTCCATCAGCAGCCGACCCCCCCCCCCCCCATTGCCGAGGCTTGTGAGCTGGTGTTGTTATTACCAGCATCAAACCTCGCATAGAAGGTATTGAGGTCATTTGCTAATGAGATGTCACTGTTCAGTTTGAGGGAGGCGCCTTTGTAGTCTGTCATCGTTTTGAGCCCCTGCCACATAGCTCTAGAGTCAGCTTGTTCAAACTGGAGTTCAATTTTATCCCTGTAGCGTCGTTTGGCCTCTGACACAGTCCTCCTTACGTTGTATCGCGCCACCTTGTGGTCATTCATGTTGCCTGCCTCTAGGCCGTCGTTGTATGCTTTGGTGCGCTCTCTCAGAGCTTCACGGACGGATTTGTCTACCCAGGGTTTTTGATTTGGGTAAACTTTCATTTTGGTAGTGGGGATTGTTTCTTTCACCCTAGTACAAACATAGTCCAGCACTGTCTCCGTGTAGGCATTAATGTTATCTGTGTCGCGGAACACATTCCAGTCTGTGTTGTGAAACACTGACCGGATCGTATCCTCTGACGTCACATCCCATTTCTGCACCTCTCGCGAGACTACGGGAGTACTTTTAATTCTCTGTCTGTACTTCGGTGAAAGAAAAATTGATGCGTGATCTGACTTACCGAAGCCACTATCAGAATGAGCCTTGTAGCCACCTTTAAATTGCGTGTAACAGTGATCTAGGATGTTACCGCCTCTGGTGTTGCAAGTCACATGCTGATAGAAGTCGGGCAATACCTTTCTCAGATTGGCGCTATTGAAATCTCCCAGAACTAAAATGGCGGCGTTAACATTCGCCTCTTGGATTCTATTTACCTCGTCGTGTAGTCTGGAGAGCGCAACCTTGTTGCTGGCTTGCGGTGGAATATACACTCCGACCAGGACGATCGCCGTTAACTCCCTCGGGAGGAAGAAAGGACGACACTTGATGGTTATATATTCCAGTTCTGGGGAGCAGTGGTTGGATAATTCCTTCACGTTAGTTGGGTCACTCCAATTTTTGTTCAACATGAAGGCAATACCTCCTCCACGTTGTTTACCGGATTCTGCTGTTCTATCCTTGCGGTGAATGAAGAAATGATCGGCCGGTTGGATGGCGTGGTCTGGGACTTCTGGCGCCAGCCACGTCTCGATGAAGCAGAGAACGTTACAGTCCCTAACGTCTCTCTGGAATTGAATCCTTGCTCGGATGTCGTCTAGTTTATTGTCTATTGATTGTACATTGGCTAGCAATATACTGGGTAGTGGTGTCCTGTGCCGCCTGGTTCTCAGCCTGTTACGGACTCCAGCTCTCTTTCCTCGCCGTCTGGGTCCTTTGTCCCTGGGGGCGAGATCCGGTCCTGATGTCCTCAAGATCTCAACGGGCCATTGTTGCGGTTCAGAGAGCTGATCCAGAGAGTAATCCAGTCGGTAAGTTTCCCGTAATCCAATGTCTATAAGTGACTGACGGTCATACACATTAAATGCACCTACTGTTGGTACAGACAAAACTCTTAAAACTATAAATATTAACAAAAGTATGCACAGTCTCGACGGAGCGCACAGACAGGCAGCCGGTCGTAGCGGCGCCATCTTTTTTTTTTTTTTTTTTTTTATTATTATTATTATTATTATACCATGCTGACAGAATATCTGGGTTCCTCTGGCCCTCAGAACATAGGCTAACCACTGGTAAGAACATGGAGAACTTTAGAATAAAGAGGATTAAACAAATCACTTTAGTTGAAGCCGTCATAATGTAGTATTTACATAACTAACTAACTGCCTCTTTGAACCGCTGCCGTCAGGCAAGCGCTACCGGAGTCTCATGGCCAGTACAGAGAGACTCAGAAGGAGCTTCTATCCCCAGGCCATCAGGATGCTCAATGACAATGACACGGCTAGATCCACAAAGAATGGATTGCATGGTGCTAATTGCACCCTTATTTACAATTCATTATGAATTGAAAATGGGGGACCAGTGGACCCAGCAGTTTTCTGAGCAGAAGTACGTGCACGGATGTGCATGCGCGTGCACACAGAAATGCGTTCACAACTTTCACTCGACTCGTCGCGCCGTGCGCCAAGTACCGGCACTTATCTATCACCTAGTCTTTGCATAATAATAGGATACCAATAGCATAACAAAGAAAAATAAGTGCAAAACCAAAATACAAGCCCTGTACCAATTGGTGGGGGTTTGCTTGAGCTGTGGAACCAAATGGTCCCGACTGGAAGTATGAGACATTTCGTTGTGCTTCAGACGGAAACTGTTAACTGTAAGTTACATTGTTAATTTAGTTTGTATTTACTTTTCTAGTTTAAGTTAATTCAATTAAAGAAATTGTAACTACAATATTGTATCTACAATTACATTTAAAACATTGTTTGTTTTTCAATCATATCTGTTGACAATATAATTTCTTTATATATTGAAGGCTACATCCTGCTACCTTTTTCAGCTTCTCTATTTCAAGGCAATATTTACAAAAACTAAACTAAAACTAGTAATTTCCTATACAAACATGTTTCCTACTATTTATGCATAATAGTCATCTGTTCTGTCGGCATGCAAGGGAGTGCGCGTGCACGTGGCGTCATTTAAACAGCGTAGAGGCAGTTCTGATATTACGACTGCACCCCTGTGGGGGACCCTGATGTTTCAAGTTCAAGTTTCTTTAATAGTTGTCATACAGAAGTACAGAATACTTTTATACAAAATGCTTCTTACTGTTACGCTCCAGAGACTGTGCTAGACAAGATAAGTATCAAATAAGATAAGATAAGATATTCCTTTATTGATCCCCTTGGGGAAATTCAGGCATCATAGCAGCATGGGGGGGGTACAGGTAGTAAACAACACAGTGTACAGGTAGTAAAAACAACACAGGCAGTGTAAACAATTTGGTCAATATGGTCAATATAATTTACTATCTGACTAGCTGAAGAAATATTCACATTATTCACAGTGTCACATAAGGTGCAGTATGCATGAGGTAGTGTTATAATTTACTATCTACTGTGTTACGAAGGATCAGATTAAACCGAATATATATATTTATTTATGGATATATATTGAATAGTATTTGTATGTCGTTTGATATCCCTTGTATATTCCTTGTACATATGCACGGAATATCCCTTTAGCCTACTATAGCCCATAATAGTTCATTCTCTTATTGGACAAAGGACCAGGCGCCAGGGGACCAGCCCCTGGCGTCAAGTTCAAAGGTACCGACGAGACATGTCCGTACTAGCCCCGGCTCCGCTCAGGGATACGGCTACCGAAATGAGAGTGGCACTATTTGTTCACTGTGCATATAAATATGGCGCAAGTAAATGTAGAAGTCCCTTACCCTTCTTCCCAACTTAGTAACAGAACGTGAAGCCTCACCCACGATACGACGTGCGGTGAAGTATGGCCTGTTTGGCCTTAGAATAGCATTGAGACCTCGTGCGAATTAATAACTGAATTGTCAGAGTTTGGCACTGTACCGTCGAGTGCGACGTATTTCTATTAAGTTAATAATAGTCTATTGTGTATGGTGCATCGTGCGGTTAGAGTTCTAAAGTGACCAGCATCTCCAACGCTTCCTCGTGTTATCTAGAGTCTTATCCAGGTTGGGCCGACCGCATGGCGCTTTCATCCGAGGAGATCTAGGCGAGGACCGAGGGACATGTACACTGGATTACCTACCCGACGACTGCTGAGCCCTATGCGGCTGGAATATATATTTGCTTTGGTACTGTGATTTGTGGAGCGGATAATCGCCGACGCCTGTGAGTGTTGGATTTACCCCCGAGAGGAGTCAAGTTGAGTCGGCGCTCAGAGAGACTGAGGTCGCCTAGCTTCTTCTTCATTGTGGAGCTACAGCCTACAAGAGAACCAAGGTGTATTCATCTACGGATCAAGAGTCTATTGCACTGTCTTCTGTACTTGAAGTCTCCATAGATATCGTTGACCAGACGGTCTACTACCGACGGCTCTCCTACCCCCCCTACCGGCTTACAACCGGGAGGACCCCCTCCAGAATATCCCGCTATATCATTAAGTGTACCATAGATATAATTCCCTAAGAGCCAGGTTGTATACTTGCTTCCTGCGTAACCAGAGATTGGACATTCAGTGTTGATTTGCCTACGAGTACTCATTTGCCTTACAAGTGCATTCAAATGATAAATGTAAGATAAATATTCTATGTACCTTTTGCTCCATTAAATATTTGATTATTACCTTTGACTGGAACCGATTTCATTGTGGAAAGTGTTCATCATATTTAGATATCGTGTACTGTATGGCCAGTAGTTAAAGTACATAAAGCGGTAGTGGTTTAATGATACCATACTTATCAATACAGTCAGGGAATTGTACCCCTCAGTTACAATTGGTCCTTCGAGCCGGAGGGTAATTAGTGTAATATTAATATAGTGGTATTAATATTGAAATGGCCTATGATGAACACTCCACGAAACGGTCCTCCTAAAGTAGAACGCCCGCAGCGTAGACGGCAGCCACCTCAGTACTTAGAGGATTACGCTGCCAGTATACTACCTAGCCTTCTACAAACGGTAAACGCGGTAAAAGTAGAAAGTAAAATTATGTCCGACCCTATCAACCAGGATACCCCGACCACAGAGGCCCTAGTGGGTTCTAATGTAACTGACCAAGCTCACGGTGGGGACCAGGAGGGAACTGACACGACTTTACCCCCCGCCAAGACCGAAGAAGTAGTCCCCGGAGAGCTCCGGGATGAAGACAACCCTCCAGAGATGGAACTCTGCAGGGAACAAGATGAGGAGAGCGACCAGGAGATAGAGCTCCAGGACTCCCCGCAGGAGAACGCATCCCCAACGAGTACTGCCAGGAGCGGATCACCTCAACCAGCGTCTTCCCCCAGCGAGGCGGAAAAGATGCTGGCACAGGCGTTCCTCGCCAGCCTAGCAGCCTCCACAGAGCGCGATCGGCTCCAAGCACAGACGCTTAGTGAGCGCGAACATTCTTCCATGGAAAGAGAACGCATTCAAGCGCAGCAACGGAGAGCGTATACGTCTGGAGATGAGACGCCTTCAGACGGAAGAGAATATGGCAAGAGACCGGGCCGACACCCAGCGTGCCGCTGCCGGTGCCCAAAGAGAAGCAGATCTCACCAAGCGCGAAGCCGAGCGCGACAGACTACAAGCGCAGCTAATGGAGCAGCTGATCGCCAGGGCAACACCCCCTCCCTCCACAAGGGGTTCCAGGGCCTCGTCAAGACACGGGTCAAGGGCACCCTCCCCTAACCGATCAAGCGACCCTGAACTCGACCACCAGAGAGAGCCTATACCCCCCTCCGAACCCCTTCCCCGACCGGTCCCAGTGAGACCCAGCTACAAGGAAGGAACGGCGTACACCGCGGAGAGGCTAAATAGACGACTACAGGATCTAGATGACCTGACAGAGGAAGAAGAGGGAGAGGAGGAGAGTCAAGCCCGACAGCAGCACAGTACTCCACAGGACCAGCAGGTCCAGTACAGCCCAGGCTATACCCCCGCGGCTCTGCGCTACAGACCCCCGACTCTGTTCACGGGTGAGCATGACGCACGACCAGTCCCGAGGAATAGCACCTGGACCAGCGGGCCATGGTACCCTGCCGGTACCAGCCCACCGAGAGGCGTAAGAGGAGACTCGCCTAGGAGGCCTCTCTTCCAACGCTCACCGATGTGCCAGCCATCCACGGCGTCATACATTGGCACACCGACGTTTCCAGACTTCACCCATGAGAACCGAGCACAGTACACGGAGCTACGGATGTGCTTAGAGACAATGATGGTGGATGTAGCTGATGAACGCCACAAGTATGCTATCCTATTGAAGCACCTGAAAGTGCCCAGAGCGCACAACATAGCGCTAGCTTATGCCACCTCTACGACCCCATACACCGCGGCTCTAGCAGGACTAGACCAAAGATATGGACGTATATGGGATTACGTAATACAAGAGATAAGGCATATTGACCGCCTACCCCCAGCAACAGACAATCGCTCACTAGACGACCTGTCTATCAAAGTACAATCCCTGGTAGGGATGCTGGGGGCGCAACGAGAAAAGGGTATGCACGAACTATACGCAAACTCGAACGTCGAGAGGATTTTAGAGAAGCTGCCGCCCGCCCGACAGGAGCGCTTCAGGCGGCAAAGAGACCACCGTGATCCTAACGGTCCCGAGCCATCCCTCCTAGACCTAGCCGACTTCCTGGCGAGAGAAGTCAGCAGCCTACGGTTGGATACGTTCGTGCGGAGCACGCCAAGCTCCAGAGAGGGACCTAGGAGAGCAAACGATGGCCGAAGATTGGTGACTGTCATGCACCAATCAGAATCAGTACCGAGCAGCAAGAACCACAGTACCCCCTCGATGAAAGAGAAGTGGAAGATGGTGTGCCCGTACTGCGAAAAGGAACACTGGTTGTCACAATGTGACCTGTTCAAGAAGATGACCGCTGAAGAAGTGAGTCACTGGATAAAGTCCAACAGGCGCTGTTACCGATGTGCGCGCAGTCACATGGCAGCCGAGTGCCGCCTAAAGAAGAGGTGTAGTCGGTGTGACGGAGCCCACCTAGATGTCCTACACGACAGTAACAGAAGAAAGCCTGCACCATCCAGCAGCACAAAGGCAAGTGTTATGTACATTGACCCCGCTAGCAGCGGGGCGCCCAGGTGCTCTTAAAGGTGGTCCGCGTAACACTGAGTTACCAAGATAAGGTCATGGACACTTACGTCGTCCTTGATGACGGGTCAGAGAAGACCCTTCTCCTCGCGTCCGCTGCGGCCCAGCTGGGGCTGCGGGGGAGCGAAAACCAGATGACGATTCGGACAATAAGAAGAGATCTAAAGACGATAAAGGGCGAGAATGTCTCCTTCACTATCGCAGCAAGCGGGCAGCCAGAGAGACGGTATAGGATTACTAATGCTTTCACCAGCCAAGAAATAGGACTATCGCAGTACACCTACCCCATCGCCAAGCTGATGGATAAATATGTGCACCTGCGTCAACTACCTATCCCGCTCATAGACGGTGCCACCCCGACCCTGCTGATAGGCTCCGACCATGCAGACCTCATAGTCCCGATAGACCGGGTCCATACAGGACCCAGAGGTTGTCCTGCAGCAGTCGAGACCCGCCTAGGATGGACATTACAAGGCCCCCTCGCCAAGTCTCTTAACCGAACAGCAGCCACTAGCTGCCTCCACTCCAGAGTGACAGAAGAAGACACCACTCTCCTGCAGCATGTCGAGAGGCTATGGACACTAGAGACAATGCCCTTTAAGAACGAAAAGAAAGACATTCGTTCTAAGGAAGATATTTACGCTATAGCCCTCCTCGAGCAAGGGACAAAGAGAGTCACAGTCAACGGAGTGATGAGATACGCAACTCCACTCCTGAGGCGAGAGGGAATGCCCACCTTTCACGCCACAAAAGAAGCGACGGAGCGGTATCTATTGAACACAGAGCGGCGCCTAGCCAAAGACCCCGCTCAAGAGACTGTGTACCGCGCTGAGATTAACAAGCTAATCACAGCGGGACACATAAAGAAAATTGACATTAAAGAGGCCGATCAGACGACCGAATCATGGTACGTGCCGCACCACAAGGTCCACCACAACGGCAAGGATCGTATTGTGTTTAACTGCAGCTACCAGATCGGATCACAAAATCTGAATAAAGAGCTCTTGCCCGGCCCAACACTCGGCCCCTCTCTACTAGGCGTGCTACTACGCTTCCGCCAGGACAAGGTGGCTATCAAAGGGATGTTCCTGCAGGTGAGACTAGTGGAGGAGGACAAGCCCCTGCTGCGGTTCCTATGGAGAGAGAGGATCGGAGATGAGCACCCAGCCATCTATCAATGGGAAGTCCTCCCTTTCGGAACCACATGCAGCCCATGCTGTGCTACGTTTGCACTACAAAAACACGTCGCAGAGGACCCAGCAGCAGATGAAGAGGTCCGACAAAGTGTGACAAATAGTTTCTACGTGGACAACTGTTTACAAAGCGTCTCGACGCCAGAAGAAGCCGAGGCTCTTCTACTCAAGCTCCGCGCCTCCCTGATCAAAGGCGGCTTTGATCTCAGGCAGTGGGCCAGCAGCGACCCGCAAGTATTGCGCAGCCTCTCCCCCGAGGACAAGGCAGCGAGCAGCGAGACCTGGATGGCGACCATCCCAGGAGAAGCCCAAGAAATGACACTAGGACTAGTCTGGCGCTTCAAAACAGACTCGCTCCATTATAGACACAAACCCCTGACCAAGGAGCAGGGAAGGTCGACGGCAATACCGACCACCAGACGGAGTGTATACAGAACACTCGCCAGACAATATGACCCGTTGGGATGTATTCTACCTTACACCACCAGGGCAAAGATGATTGTAAGAGCGCTATGGGACAAGGACCAGGGCTGGGACGATCCCATACCCGAACACCTTGCATCCACATGGAGAGAGTGGGAGACGGAACTCCGCTCACTCCCAGGTGTTAACATACGCCGCAGCTACTTCCCACCCACAGTGAGGCCAGAGACATGCAAGATGGACCTGCACGTATTCAGCGACGCCTCCGAAGTAGCCTACGGTTCGGTGGCCTACTTGCGTGCCCGAGAGGAGGGAGGAGAAATACATACTGCTTTCATCCTGGCTCGCTCAAGAATAGCCCCACGAAAGCAACAATCTATCCCGCGTCTAGAGCTCTGCGCAGCCCTAGCAGGAGCGCAGCTCGCCACGTTAATCCAACGTGAACTCACCATCCCGGTGCAAAGAACAATCTTGTGGTCAGACTCCACGACAGTACTCACATGGATCCGGTCTGATTCGTGCAGATACAAGGTCTTCGTGGGAGTCAGAGTCACCGAGATTCAAGAGTTAACAGAAGTAGCGAGCTGGAGGTATGTGGACACCAAACACAACCCAGCTGACGTCATCACCCGGGGAATGTCCCTGGATGACCTCACCCGTCACAACCTCTACAGTGACGGACCAGAGTTTCTCAAGCTCCCCGAAGAAGAGTGGCCTACACCCACCCCACGGGAGGCGAGTAAAGAGGAGGCCGAAAACAAGAAACCTATGTTCTGTGGATTGAACACACTCGTCTCCACAGACCCCGACATAGACGATTGCCTCACCCTACAGAGTGCGCAGCTAAAGACATTTCTGTGGCACCACCCAGAGGTTCAGCCCACGACTGACATTTCAGCAGCTGACTACGAAGAAGCAGAACTTCTTCTACTACAACGAGCCCAGAGAGACTCGTTCCCCGATGAGCTAGACTGTCTACAGGGAGCAAAGCCCGTCCCATCAGACAGCAGACTGCTCCACCTAGCCCCCGAGAGCGACGCCCATAGTCTCATCAGAGTGGGTGGTCGTCTGCGGAGAGCCCCAGACTTACCGGATGACGTCAAGTACCCGATAGTCTTGAACAGCCGACACAAGGTCACAGAGCTGATCATAAAGAAATACGACGAGGATGTGCACCACGCAGGGGCAGAGAGAGTCTTCGCGGAGATCAGACGTCGTTATTGGATACTGCAAGGGAGAGAAGCAGTGCGGCGCTTCCAGCGAACCTGTCTAGACTGTCGTAAGTGGCGAGCCCAGCCCAGTATACCCCGGATGGCTGACCTACCTCCCTGTCGCCTCCGACTCGGCGACAAGCCTTTTCACTCCACCGGTATGGACTGTTTCGGCCCGCTGTATATAAAGAAAGGAAGAGGAACCGAGAAGCGGTGGGGTATTGTATTCAAATGCATGACCACCAGAGCGATACATATCGAACTCCTTCCAACCATGAGCACAGACTCATTCCTTATGGCCTTCCGAAGATTCACATCACGGAAAGGAAAACCGTCTACATTATTGTCTGATCACGGGACAAACTTCAAAGGCGGAGAAAGAGAGCTGAGAGAGAGCTTCCAAGCTATGGGCCCAGAACTTAAGACCCACCTCGCTCCATCCCAGATTGACTTCCAGTTTAATCCCCCGAACGCACCTCACTTCGGTGGAACTTGGGAACGAGAAGTACGTTCTATAAAGACAGCCCTGTACGCCGTGCTTGGGGCCCAGACCGTGGCGGAAGAAGTCTTAATGACAGTCCTCACGGAGATCGAGGGAGTATTGAACTCAAAGCCCCTCGGTTACGTCTCAAGTGATGTAGCAGATGTCGACCCAGTCACCCCCAACACACTCTTGATGGGGCGGCTGGACCTTGCGCTACCCCAGACAATGTACAGGCCTGAAGAAGCGAACGGCCGAAGAATGTGGAGGTACAGTCAAGTACTAGCTGACAAGTTTTGGAACAGCTTCCTACTCCACTACCTACCGTCTCTACAGACCCGCCAGAAATGGGTGAAAGAGAGAGACAATTTGACAGAAGGAACAGTCGTCATGATTATCGACCAGTCACTACCCCGAGCTATGTGGCCGGCTGGCCGCGTAAGCAAAGTGATCACCGGTGCCGATGGAAAGGTCCGAGCAGCTGAAGTGCTCGTCCAAGGGCGGACCTACACCCGACCCGTGGCGAGGCTAATAGAACTGCCAAGGCTCCCCGATACTATCGATGACGACCATGACCCCATGACTTTGTGAACTGACTGACCCTCACAGCGGACATTGAGTAGTGGACAGTGCGGTTAATCTGTCTCTGTTTAGCTAATTAGGTGGGACTAATTAGGGGGCGGCTGTTACGAAGGATCAGATTAAACCGAATATATATATTTATTTATGGATATATATTGAATAGTATTTGTATGTCGTTTGATATCCCTTGTATATTCCTTGTACATATGCACGGAATATCCCTTTAGCCTACTATAGCCCATAATAGTTCATTCTCTTATTGGACAAAGGACCAGGCGCCAGGGGACCAGCCCCTCGCGTCAAGTTCAAAGGTACCGACGAGACATGTCCGTACTAGCCCCGGCTCCGCTCAGGGATACGGCTACCGAAATGAGAGTGGCACTATTTGTTCACCGTGCATATAAATATGGCGCAAGTAAATGTAGAAGTCCCTTACCCTTCTTCCCAACTTAGTAACAGAACGTGAAGCCTCACCCACGATACGACGTGCGGTGAAGTATGGCCTGTTTGGCCTTAGAATAGCATTGAGACCTCGTGCGAATTAATAACTGAATTGTCAGAGTTTGGCACTGTACCGTCGAGTGCGACGTATTTCTATTAAGTTAATAATAGTCTATTGTGTATGGTGCATCGTGCGGTTAGAGTTCTAAAGTGACCAGCATCTCCAACGCTTCCTCGTGTTATCTAGAGTCTTATCCAGGTTGGGCCGACCGCATGGCGCTTTCATCCGAGGAGATCTAGGCGAGGACCGAGGGACATGTACACTGGATTACCTACCCGACGACTGCTGAGCCCTATGCGGCTGGAATATATATTTGCTTTGGTACTGTGATTTGTGGAGCGGATAATCGCCGACGCCTGTGAGTGTTGGATTTACCCCCGAGAGGAGTCAAGTTGAGTCGGCGCTCAGAGAGACTGAGGTCGCCTAGCTTCTTCTTCATTGTGGAGCTACAGCCTACAAGAGAACCAAGGTGTATTCATCTACGGATCAAGAGTCTATTGCACTGTCTTCTGTACTTGAAGTCTCCATAGATATCGTTGACCAGACGGTCTACTACCGACGGCTCTCCTACCCCCCCTACCGGCTTACAACCGGGAGGACCCCCTCCAGAATATCCCGCTATATCATTAAGTGTACCATAGATATAATTCCCTAAGAGCCAGGTTGTATACTTGCTTCCTGCGTAACCAGAGATTGGACATTCAGTGTTGATTTGCCTACGAGTACTCATTTGCCTTACAAGTGCATTCAAATGATAAATGTAAGATAAATATTCTATGTACCTTTTGCTCCATTAAATATTTGATTATTACCTTTGACTGGAACCGATTTCATTGTGGAAAGTGTCATCATATTTAGATATCGTGTACTGTATGGCCAGTAGTTAAAGTACATAAAGCGGTAGTGGTTTAATGATACCATACTTATCAATACAGTCAGGGAATTGTACCCCTCAGTTACATACTGAGTATACATTATTCACAGTATCACGGTATCCACTGAAATATACATTATTCACAGTATCACAGTATCACAGTGTCCGGTGCAGTAAGCCTAAGGTAGTGTAGGTTGTCCTCCTTGGGTTCCTATAAGTCCCAGGTCAATGTCTGGTAGCAGTCGCTGTCGCTGCCCCCTGTTGTGGAGCCTGGAGGCTGCTAGTCGCTGCCCACTGTTGTGGAGCCTGATGGCCGCTGGTATGAAGGACTGTCCGAGGCGGTTAGTTGAGTGTCGTGGGGGAATGAGTCTGTGGCTGAACGAGCTTCTCATCTTGACTAGCTCGTCGTAGAGGGGGTGGTAGGGGTTCTCCATGATGGCAGCCAGCTTCCTTATCATCCCCCTCTCTGCCATCACCTCAAGTCTAGGTAGCTCGACTCCCACCACGGAGCTAGCCTTCCTCACCAGCTTGTTGAGCTTGTTGGTGTCCCTTGAGTTGATGTAGCCTCCCCAGCATGCCACAGCATAGAAGAGGATAAAAAGACTGCAGCAGTCTGTTGCACACATTGAAGGACCTGAGTCTCCTCAGGAAGAACAGCCTGCTCTGTCCCTTCCTGTAGAGGGCCTCTGTGTTATCCGACCAGTCCAGTTTATTGTTCAGGTGTACCCCAAGGAACTTGTATGAGTCCACCATCTCCACATCCACCCCTCGGATGGAGATGGGAATCGGGGGGGGCCTCTTCTTGCCCCTCCGGAAGTCCACCACCAGCTCCTTGGTCTTACTGGTGTTTAGTTGGAGGTGGTTGCTGTCGCTCCACCCCACGAAGCTCTCCACCAGGGCTCTGTACTCCTCCTCATCATCGTCGGTGATGTAGCTTACGATGGAGGAGTCGTCTGAGAACTTCTGCAGGTGACACCCGCTTGAGTTGCGGCAGAAGTCTGAGGTGTAGAGGGTGAAGAGGAAGGGTGACAGCACAGTTCCTTGGGGGGCGCCGGTGTTGCTCACCAGTACGTCAGACTGACTGTCCTTTAGTCTGACGTACTGTGGCCTCTCAGTGAGATAGTCCTTGATCCAGGCCACCAAGCCGTGCTCCAGCTGCATTGCGGAGAGCTTCTCCGCTAGCAGTGACGGCTGGATGGTGTTGAAGGCGCTGGAGAAATCAAAGAACATAATCCTCACTGAGCTGCTCGGCTTCTCCAGGTGCGTGTACGCTCTGTGGAGCATGTAGATGATGGCATCCTCCACCCCGATGTTTGCCTGGTATGCAAACTGCAGGGGGTCGAGGGAGTCACGCACCAGGGTGTTGCAGGACCAGTCTCTCAAACGTCTTCATGACGTGTGACGTCAGAGCGACTGGCCTGTAGTCGTTGAGGGTGCTGGGACGTCCCTTCTTGGGCACCGGGACAATGCAGGAGGTCTTCCAGAGCTGGGGCACCCTCTCCAGCCTCAGGGAGAGGTTGAAAAGATGCTGGAGCGGTGCTGCCAGCTGCTCCGCACATACTTTGAGCACCCTGGGATTGGTGTTGTCCGGTCCTCTGGCCTTGTTTACACTAATCCTGGAGAGCTGCCTACTGACCTGACTGCTTGTGATCGTCAGGGTTGGGGGTGGTAGGCAGCCTGTTGATGTTGGCGGTGGGGTGCCGGTGCTGATGGGTGTGGGTGGGTGGGGGGTGGGGGGGCTGCTGTGTAGGTGTGATCTGCTGCTGGTGTCGATGGGTGGGGGGAGGGGTGTGGGGAGGCCACTCTGGTCAAAGCGGTTGAAAAACGAGTTGAACTCGTTTGCACACTCTGGCGGGCCCTCAACAGCTGTGCCCTGCTGTTTGAAACCAGTGATCTTCCTGACCCCCGCCCACACCTCCCTGGTGTTGTTGGCCTGTAGTCTGCCCTCCAGCTTGTCCTTGTAGCTGACCTTGGCTGCCCTTAGCTCTTTTTTGAGCTCCCTTTGGACAGCCCTGGCCTGCTCGGTGTCCCCTGCCATGAAGGCCCTCTTTTTCCTGTTTAGCAGGTGTTTAATGTCCTTGCTAATCCAGGGTTTATTGTTTGAAAAGCAGCGTACCTTCTTTGTTGGTACGATGCTCTCCTCACAGAACCTGATGTAGTCTGTGATGCAGTGGGATAGTCCATCAATGTCATCACCGTGGGCCCTCTCAAACATGTCCCAGTCTGTCGACCTGAAACACTCCTGTAGCTCCTCCTCGACGTCGTCAGACCACTGTGGGACAGACCTGGTGGTCGGAGGCTGTCTCTTAATGAGAGGCGTGTATGTGGATACAAGCCTCACAAGGTTGTGGTCTGACTGGCCGAGGGGGGGCAGGGAAGTTGCACTGAAAGCCTCCTTCACGTTAGCATACAGGAGGTCCAGAGTTTTGTCTCCCCTGGTTTTGCAGGTGACATACTGGGTGAAGTTTGTCAGGGTCTTGTTCAGTCCGACATGGTTGAAGTCCCCATTGATAAAAATAAATGCATCCGGGTGTTTTGTCTGAAGCGCCGCGACAGTGGAGTGTATGACGTCACTCGCCTGCGCCGCCGCCGCAGTCAGAGCCAGGATGTGTGTTATTTCTCTCTGTAAATAGTATGGCTGCAGACTCAGTGCCAATAGTTCAATGTCGGGGGCACAGATACGTTCCTTAATGGTGATGTGCCCCGGGTGGCACCATTTGGAGTTAACAAAGACAACAAGCCCTCCGCCTCTCCGCTTGCCGCTCTGTTTACTCCGGTCGGCGCGCACCAGCGTGAAGCCCTCCTGTTCGATTGCACTGTCCGGGATGTTATCGTTCAGCCAGGATTCTGTAAAGCACAGTAGGCTTGCCTCTTTGTACTCACGCTGGTTGTTCATCAGGGCTGAGAGCTCGTCCGTCTTGTTGGCCAGCGATCGCACGTTCCCCATCACGACAGAGGGCAGGTGAGGCTTGAATCTCCTGCTATCCTTCCTCCTGCCTCTCGCGATCGTGCCAGCTCTATTTCCCCGTCTTCGTATCCTTATTTCGGCTGGAAGATCCCTCTGTGGCTCTGCAACTCTGTCTCGGAAGCAGAGGAGAGCCTCCCGCGGGTAAACCAGTCCGCCGGTGTTCTTGTCCATTGTTCAGCTGTGCTCGACCGAACTTGCCTAACTCAGCTCAGCTAACTTCACAGAAGTTGTTAACAAATGCCTTAACTTGGTCTAAAGCAACGCACAGTCACTTAGGCACCTATTAAGTAAGTAGAATTACAAAAAGAAATAAGTAAAAAAAGTAGTAAACGGGATAAGAAGTAAAGGGGGTGGGAGCTGCTATGAAAGGCTGCCACTCACCTCGGCGCCACTACTACTATATAGCATGTAACATAGTATAGCATGTAAATTAGAAGTAGAAAATGAGGTCACAGTGTTCAGTATAGACATATGTACAATGTTCGATGCAGAATAGACGTAACTGAGTTACCATATAATATACAATACTATGCAGTGTACTAATATACAATACTATATAGTGCAAAGCAGAAATAAGATGAGGTACAATTTAGGTACAATTTACAGTAAGGTGTACGAGTTGTAGTGCAAATCCTTTATCAATAAATATAAAGTGTGGGGAGTGGGTGCTACAGTGTGTTTGTTTAAAGTGAGTGTGTGCGTGTGGATGTGTGTGCTATTGTCACCTGACCCCCACAGGAAGCATCCAGGTCTAAGGCTAAGGTGTGCACATGCACGGATACTCTTCCCAAAGGGGCCAGCCGACCTACCACCATGAATTTCCCCAGGACCACAAACAGACACGGGAGAATGCACCGAGAAACAGTAAGAAAGCTTTTATTGCATAAAAATAGATAGTTTAATACAAGGTTATATTTGAATATAAATAACTGGTCGGTTAGCCTATTTAAAAGACCCACGCCTCTTAAGCCTAAGGTAGTTTAAAAGGAGGAAGTGCTCCATGCCCCGTAAACCCACCCCCAGACTGTTACTCCCACCCACGTCACCTATCCCCGCCCCTGAGACACTACACACGTGAAGGAAAAAGAGTCTGCCCTGCACACGGGTCTATGACTATCAAACGTCAACTTAGAATCACACTATACCACACGGTTCACTGCAAACAGCCTGAAATAAGCATCGATATCACACTATCCCTCGGGGAGCCACGGCAAATGATTTAGGGAGAATATAGGTAGATAAATACACACTAAGTGTTCACAATGTAAATTAAGGGGGTTTGGATAGGATAGTGGGTGTTGTTCACCGCTAGGGGTTGTGACCAGGCCTAGAATACTCCTCCCATAACCTAACCTAGGTCTGGGGCAGTGGAAGCGCTGAGTTACAAACAATACACCAAAAAAAGGTTAATGATAACCGGGGCCCGAAGCTGAGGGCCGGAAGGACGCCACCTCCTTCCGCTCCCGTAGCCCCTCTCGGCTTCGGGCTAAAAACTGTTCGGTCTGTACTGGGGTGTTTTAGGCCCTCCAAGCACCAGGCGTGCAATAATGTCCTTCCGCCTGTAATGAAAGGCACAGTCAGTAAGAGCAAGGTTCCCCCCGTTCACGGGTTCGTCAAAATGCACAATGGATTAGATATCCTCCATATGATTTAGAAAAGAGAGAAAAGGTAGTTCACAGAGGATGGAGAATCCACAATACTAGGTTCCAGTCTTCGACAGTATTACTGGCTTTACTGTATGCCGTTCCGATAATCTTCAGCTTCACGCCACTAATAATATTCCTAATTCAAATGCAGTCACCGTTCGTCTATGTCTTCATTTACCACTCGGGAAAATAGTTCGTTTGTTTAGGCACGTATTCCACTGTCTTGCGTTCTTTACTCACGGCGCCCGGTGTGGCGATAATGTCCCTCCGGTCTGAAGCTCCACTCGTTTCCACTCTGGAGGAAACACCGCAGTCGCCGCTATGAACTGGTTCCACTGGAGGAAAGGTAAAAACACAAAAAGAGCCGTGTGTCCTCGCAGCCCTGCGTCCTCTGCTACCGTCCTCTCGACTCTCCTTTTCGTTCTGCCACTGTCCATCATTGATTCTCCTTTCAGTAGCGCCAGCACTTCCGGGTCCCGCCCTCGTCACGCCAGCCAGCCAACCACCTCGTGCTCCCTCCAACGACGCTCCTCAGCTGCGTAAGAAGAAGAGGGCACACATGTGTAGCCTGTATACCGTTTACATACGCTACCCCCCCTGGTGGTCCTGCACTCGCCTGCTGTAGCTGTCGTCTGCACAAAATCACCATCCTCCCAAGATGGCTCTCTCCGCTCCCGTCAGGACCTCCTGGACTCCACTCCGTCTACACAAAACAACAGGGACAGCATGGTGCAGTACAGTGACGGTACTTCACATATCATCATCAGCTGATATTCACTTGCCTTGTCCATCAGCCAGGTATGCCTTTAGGTCCTCTTCCAGACCATCCCGGGACACGTCCTCCTTTTTGGCTCCCGCAGGTATATACACCCCCCATAGAGATACCCCTATACCCCCACCCGCGACATTTCCCCCCCCCTATTTCGATGGCTGTCCCGGCCATCACAGCTGGACCAAGCGGATGGGGGGTTTGCCCAAGTTGCTGCGCCGGGATCGTTGAGGCGGTCTGGCCTCCAGGGGGACCACTGCAGGCCCGGCTTCGGCCCTTCCATTCCCTCGGCTGCTCCCTCCTTCCTCAGGATCGACAGGTACCTCCACCTCAGGACCGACAGGTCCCCCACTTGACTCCAGTCGCCGGGATCGTCGAGGCGGTATCACCTCCAGGGGGACTACTGCAGCCTCGGCTGCCTCCAGCTGTACAGGTAACGGGTACAGCGGGGCCAAAGTGAAGCTCTGGGACCGGGAGGATGTAACCGCCCTGGCCGGTCGCTGGGGGCGGCAGGAAGGGGAAGTGGAGACCCTGGGTTTCAAGGGGGGCCCTACCTTCTGCCGGTCCCTCCAGCACTTCATCAGGGTATGAGGGCACCCCCGCTGGACAGGGCCGGAGATTGTTCCGATGCAGGGTGCGACCAGGCCCTTCCTGGCCCTCCGGCCGAACCAGATACACGGGTTGGTCGGGTCGTGGCTGTCCGATAATCACATGGGGTCTGGGTACCCACCGGGGTGCCAACTTCCCCTGGGCCCGCCGACGAAAGTTCCTTATCAAGACCCGTTCTCCCGGCAGCAAGGGTACTGCTCGCGCCTCTTGGTCACATTCGCCTGTACCCGCTCGTAGGCCTCCGTCAGTGTCTGGTGATGGCCCTGAACCCATCCCTCCAGGGTGGCTCTCCGTTGCGGGGGTGAGACATCGTGTATCAAGTCCACTGGCAACCTGGCATGGCGACCAAACACTACAAAATGAGGAGTCATACCGGTACTTGCGTGTATGGCATTATTGTAGGCTTGGACGAGGTATGGAAGCTGATGGTGCCAGTTTGGTTGGATGTCGGGGTCGAGGGAGCCCAGTAGAGAGAGCAGCGTTTGGTTAAAGCGCTCACAGGCCCCATTGCCCTGAGGGTGGTACGGAGTCGTGCGGCTCTTCACGCACCCATACATGTCACACAACTGCTGCATCAGCCGGGACTCAAACGCAGCCCCCTGATCCGTCAAAAAACGTTCCGGACACCCAAAGGGTTGGATCAGCGTTGTCCATAGCGCCTTGACTGTGCTGGATGCCGTCTGATCTTTGGTGGGAACGGCAAAGGCGTAGCGAGAGAACAGGTCAGTCATCACCAGGATGTAGGGATAGACATCGGCCGGCCGGCCCAAGGATAAATAGTCCAAACCCACCACCTCAAACGGGTAGCTACTCCGGATAGAGCTCAGAGGCGCCCGTTGTTCTGGTCCGGCCTTGCTGACTGCACACGTGGGGCAATCCTTGGTCCAGAGCTGCACTGTCTTGCTCATGCCTGTCCAGAAGAACCGTCGCCGCAGCAAGGAGAGTACCTTCTCGGCACTAGAATGGCCAGCGGCCTGATGATAGTCTTTCCAGAGACCCTTGGCCCGACTGAGAGGTACAACCAGCTGGTCAGTGGTCAGATGGGTATCAGGCTCCACCCCTCTCCTCACAATAAGCCCTCTGTGGAGGTTCAGGCACTCCCACTCGGCCAGCAGACCTCGTAGGCCCGGACACAAGGGATGGCGGCGGTCTGGAGGTGGCGGTGCCCCCTGGGTCAGCCACTTATGGACTTGTCGCAGGTCCGGGTCCCCCTGCTGGCTCTGTTTCCAGTCCCGTGCCTCCGTGGCTGCCGCCTCCATGTCCGCAGCTTCCTCCGCCTCCTTCTCCAGCGGGTCCCGTCCTTCCACTGCCTGGACCGCCGTGTTCCCCGTCTCTGGCAACCGAGACAACAGATCGGCATTCTGATTGACAGCCCCTGGCCGGTACTTGATTACGTAGGAGTAGTTCGCGAGCTGGGCCGCCCAGCGCTGCTCGTGTGCCCCCAGCCGGGCCATTTCCAGATGCACAAGCGGATTGTTGTCCGTGAAGATAGTAAACTGGGCCCCCCAGAGGTAATCTTTGAATTTTTCGGTCACTGCCCACTTCAAAGTTAGCAGTTCCAATTTGAAGGAGCTGTAATTCTGGTCGTTGCGCTCGGTCTGGGACAGGCCACGGCTGGCGTAGGCGATGACCCGCTCCTGGCCCCCCTGCACCTGGGACAGGACTGATCCCAGCCCCTCCAAGCTGGCATCCGTATAGAGCCTGAACGGCTGGCCGTAATCAGCGAAGGCCAAGATGGGGGCCTCCAACAGGTTCCTCTTCAGCTCCTCAAATGCCTGCTGACAGGGCAGCGCCCAGGTCACTGGTGCAGATGGTCACCCAGCAGTGCCTTGGAGCAGTCGGTTAAGAGGGGCGGCGATCCGGGCAAAGCCAGGGACGAACCGCCTGTAGTACCCCACGAATCCCAGGAATGACTTCACCTGTTTGGCCGTGGTGGGCACAGGCCAGCTGCGGACGGCCTGAGTCTTCTCTGGGTCAGTTGCCACCCCCTGGCCGCTGACGATATGTCCCAGGTACCTCACCTCCCGGTGGAACAACCTGCACTACCCTGGCTGGAGTTTGAGACCATGCTCCTGCAGGCGATGGAACACCATCTCGAGATGATCCAGGTGGCTCTGAAAGTCGGGGGAGTAGACGATTACGTCATCCAGGTATATGAGGAGATGGTCATTCACCTGACCACCCAGGCAACGCTGCATCAATCGTTGAAAGGTGGCGGGGGCATTGCACAGACCAAAGGGCATCCGCTCAAACTGGTACAACCCCAGTGGTGTGGCGAAGGCTGTCTTCTCCTGGTCCTCCGGAGCCACTTCCACTTGCCAATACCCACTGGCCAGATCCAGGGTGCTGTACCAGGTCGCCTGGGTCAGATTGGTCAACGATTCCTCTATCCGGGGCAGCGGGTATGCATCCTTGTGGGTCACAGCGTTCAGCTTCCGGTAGTCTACGCAGAACATTTACATTTACATTTACATTTAGTCATTTAGCTGACGCTTTTATCCAAAGCGACTTACAAGTTCTGTACGACAAGCCATCAGGAAGAGCACAACTCTATCAGCTGAGTAACAATGTTCATCAAAGTGTTGAGTGCTACAGTGTAGGTTAGTTTATTAGGACAAGTGCATGACAGTATGGTTAGTTAGGGTTAGATTTTAAATTTTTTTTTTATTCAGATAATGGTTGAAGAAGTGCGTCTTTAGTCGACGGCGAAAGATTGGACGTGTTTCGGCTGTCCTAACTGGGGTGGGTAGTTCATTCCACCATTGTGGGGCAAGGACTGAGAATAGGCGACTTCTCTTTGATGACCCTCCCGGAGCTTGGATAGGAGTAGGTCTGAGGCGGCCAGAAGATGCAGAGCGTAGGGGTCTTGAGGGTGTGTAGTTAGAGACCATTGACCGGAGGTAGGCGGGAGCAGTTCCCTTTGCCGCACGGTATGCTAGGTCGAGGGCCTTGAAGCGGATTCGTGCAGCAATGGGGAGCCAGTGCAGGTCCCTAAGAAGTGGGGTGACATGGGCCGACTTCGGTAGGTTTGAGATCAGGCGGGCCGCTGCGTTCTGAATGAGTTGAAGAGGCTTAGTGGCAGTGGCCGGTAGGCCAGCGAGCAGTGCGTTGCAGTAGTCGAGGCGGGAGATGACTGTTGATTGGACGAGGAGTTGGGTGGCTTCTTTTGTCAGGAAGGGGCGTATCCTTCTGACGTTGCTCAGGAGGAATCGGCAGGTTCTGGTTGTCGCTGCGATGTGAGCAGAGAAGTTCAACTGGTCGTCGAGGACAACACCAAGGTTCTTGGCGGTCGGGGACGTGGTCACAGCTGCATTCTCGACTGTGATGGAAAGGTCGGTCAGGGGGGAGGATTTGGCCGGCAGGTGGAGCAATTCTGTTTTGCTTAGGTTCAGTTTGAGGTGGTTGGTCGTCATCCAGGCGGAGATGTCGGACAGACAGGCCGAGATCCGCTCAGAGACGTGGATATCTGAGGGAGGGAAGGAGAGGAAGAGTTGAGTATCGTCGGCATAACAGTGGTAGGAGAAGCCATGAGACGTGATAATGTTACCCAGTAATTTAGTGTAGAGGGAGAAGAGAAGGGGTCCTAAAACCGAGCCCTGGGGGACACCCGTCCGCAGGGGGCGGGTGGCCGACAGGGTCCCTCTCCATGACACTTGGTAGGAGCGGTCATTGAGGTATGATGACAACCATGTCAGCGCAGAGCCAGCCACTCCCATTCCTGCGAGGGCCGCGAGGAGGATCTGGTGGTTGACTGTGTCGAAGGCTGCAGATAGATCTAGGAGAATCAGGACAGAGGAGAGGCCTTTCGCTTTTGCTAAGTGAAGTGCCTCTGTGACCGCAATGAGGGCTGTCTCTGTGGAGTGACCAGTCCTGAAGCCTGACTGATTAGGGTCTAGGAGGTCATTCTGTAAGAGATAAGCAGTAAGTTGGTTGGATACAGCACGTTCAAGTGTTTTAGAAAGGAAGGAGAGAAGAGAGACAGGACGGTAGTTGCCTATGACGGTAGGGTTCAGGGATGGTTTTTTTATGAGGGGCGTGACTCTGGCTTGTTTTAGGGAGGTGGGGACCACCCCCGAGTTGAGTGAGGAGTTGATGGTTGCAGTTAGGAATGGGAGGATGTCTGGTGCTATGGACTGGAGGAGTGGGGAAGGTAGCCGGTCCAGCTGGCATGTAGTCGGACGGTTCGACGTTACCAGTGTCAGGGTCTCGGCTTCTGTAATGGGAGAGAAAGATGACAGAGTGAAGGATGAGGTTCTCGATTCAGCATTTGGAATGGGTGGGGGTTGGGAGAAGGAGCTGCGGATGTTCTCCACTTTTTCCTCAAAGAAGATCGCAAAGTCTTCGGCAGAGAAAGATGAGGGAGGGGGGGGTGGGGGGGGAGTGAGGAGGGAGGACATGGTAGCATGCAGTTTGCGAAGATTCTTGGCAGAGGCCTCGATCCTATGGTGAAAGAAAGAAGCTTTGGCATTAGTAATGGTTTTGGAGAATGTTAACAAGAGGTTGTGATATGTGTCGATGTCAGCAGTGAGGCGTGACTTTCTATACTTCCTTTCAGCTGCTCTCAGGACCTGTCTTTGTTCTCTCACTGGATCTGTCAGCCATGGACTGGGTGGGGAACGGTGGGCAGGTTTCTCAACGAGGGGACAGAGCTTGTCGAAGGAGGTTGCAAGGGCAGAAGCGCCAGGATCCATCCTTCTTGCGGACCAACACCACTGGGGCTGCCCATGGACTGGAGCTCTCGCATACCACCTTGCTGTCGACCATCCCCTGCAGCAGCGTCCTCAGCTCTGCGTATAGCTTGGGTGGAATCGGACGGTACCTCTCCCGAATCGGTGGTGCGGTTCCAGTGGGGATATTATGTTGAATCACCTTGGTACGTCCGAAGTCCTCCTCATGTGCAGCGAATACATGGGTCCATCGGTGCAGCAGGGCCGCAAGCTTAGCCTCTTGGTCTCCGGTCAGTCCCTCTCCTCTCAGATCTAGGGCCGGATGGTCGGCAAGGGGGGATTCAGCCACTCGACGCACGTCCACTTCTACCACCCCAGGGCCGGTGTCCCTCAGAATCAGCTGGTTGGTCCCATGGATATCCTGCAGGGGGACCAAGGACACTGTGACCAGGGAGCACCGCTGGGGGATCAGCACAGAGGAGAGGTGGGGGTTACAAATACGCAATGGCACCTTACCCCCCCGTACCCAGCTGATGGATCGAGCCACTCGCCAGCCACGCTCTCCTACCACCAGGTCAGTGTTGTCTTCCACTAACACCGGGCAGTCCAGGCGACTCATCCGTGGACTAACCTCTGCCCATACCACGATCTCTGACTCGGGAGGCACCAGGACAGGGGCCTGCCACCGCAGTCTAGCTGTGCCACTTGCCACATCAGCTGGGGGGGTGCTCTGTACCTGCTGACAGAGGTTAAACGCCTTTTCCCACACCCTCCGGGCCGTTGGAGGAACAGTGGAGGTGAAAGCTTCCCGCCCCGGGTGTCCCCCCTGAAATATGCCCTCCCAACATTCTGAGATAACGTTCATGCCCAACAACCCATATTCCGTACTAATACAGTCATCGTTTACAATCACCACTCCCCGACCCAGTACCTCAATACCGCCGATGGTAAAGTCCAGAACCACGTAGCCCACAAATGGAATTTGTAGCCCATTAGCCACTCGCAGGGTCAGCCAGGGTAGTCCTCCAGGCCCCTGGAACCCTTCGCCCCCGAAATGGCGCTGAAAGAATGATTTGCCAAACATAGTCACCTGTGAACCCGTGTCCAGCACACAGGGTATCTTCTTTCCCCTAATCAGGACCTCTACCTCGGGACAGCGACCCACCATGGTTGGTCTCTGTAGGGCCTCCGTCGTACCTTCTGAACCGGTCACTTGCCCTGTAGTGACCGGGACTGTTGAAAATCCGGGGGAAGTGTGGTCCTACGCGTGCAGTACCTCTCAATATGTCCCGCCTCCCCGCAGTTCTTGCAGATCGGCCGACCCTGTTCATCCCACTGGTAGTTTCGCGGCTCCCGGTTGTCAGGGCGTCGGTGCGGCCGTGCAGAGGGTCTAGCTGAAGGGCCTGGCTGTTCCCACCTCTGGGCTGACTCGGGTCCAGGTCCAGAACCCCACATCTGGCTCCGTATTTCCTCGGCAAGGGTGCTCCCCAGCAGTGTCACCTGGTCACGTAGTTCCCTCTGTAGCTCTACCCGTAGCGAGTTTTTCAGCTGTTGTAGGCCGCTCTGGGATACTGCTTCGACGCCGGGAGGTGGGATAGCTGGGGCAGCTCGGGTCTGGCAAGGCGCAGCCACCTCAGTGGACGCTCGTTTCTCCCGCTCAATGGAGCTCGCTTCCTGCCGAACCTCCTCAAAAGTTGCCTCTGGGTTCCATCTCAGGTGGCGCAGGAGTTCGCGCTTGATAGGGCCTTCCCGGAGGCCTTTAGTGAACTACGCCGTCAGCCTCTTATTTTCCTCCCCTGCCCCATCTGGGTCACTAACCCTCCATAGGTACAGGCACTCTCTAAGGCACAGGGTGAACTCCTCTATCCCTTCCTTCTCCGCCTGCCTACAACAAAAAAAACCTTCTTGAAGGGTATCAGAAGACCTATGGTCTCCGTACTTTAGGGTTTAACGCCCTGATTACTTCCTTAGGGGAAGCTTTAATAGTGGCTGTAGGCGCCGTAATGGAGGTCTCTTTATTATGATTCAGTATTCTAGTTTTGTTGTATTATTAGTTGTACTGTCACTTTAGGTGGTGGGCGTGCTCACGGGGGTGTGGCGCTAATGGGAGCGTCTTATGGAATGTCATTCACCTTTTCACGTTGACAGTTCACAGAGGTTGACAGCTCACGGAGAGAGGGGGTGAGAGTTAGGAGAGCATATTATCTTTTGACCGCAATAACGCAATACCGCAAAGTGCAAATCGTATTTTGTTTGTCTCATGATGAAGCGAAAGAATAAATGCCTTAAAAGTATTTCCTGGACGTGGAACGGAGTTATTTCATGTCGCGCGTCAATTGTTTGAACTCCATCGCTCAGCCCCTCGGCACTATCTGTCTATGACAGCCTACTGCCGCAACATAGTCAAAAGATATTAAGCAAGCAAACAAAAGCGTTGATAAGAAGGAAATCAACAATTTTGACATTACGGATTCCTCGAGTTGCCTCGGGGCGCTGATCTTGAGGGCATCACTGAGACGCTTGGATCATCGCTGTCTGCATTGGAGGAGCGCGCCATCACTTCTGAAGGCCTGACACGCAGACCAGCAATAAGAAGCTAAGTAAATTGTTTTATTCAACTATGAAGCCTTTCGTGTTAAAGAACACAGTGTGAATTAGTTACTTTGCTTGTCCATTGGGGATCGGTTTGTTGACTGGCTGCGTCGTCTTGCGCTCATGGACGTTGCGCGGCCTAAGCGGCAGCTAATTGGTTGATGGATTGATTGTTCATTAAAGAGGACTGTGGATTATTGAATAATTGCACCTGAGCACATTGAAAAATGGCATCGGGAGGATCAACTGTTGATACTAATGGCTCATCAAAAACGGATGGGAAGAAAAGAGAAATTAAACTCACTGCCAAAGGCATGGCCTATAAATTGGAGACACTTCATAGTGAACGTCACGCAAATGTTCACAAAATGAAAGGTCTTATGAAGGTATTAAAGCAGCTTTTGGACGATAATGACAATGCTTCACAGGTGCAGTCTGAATTGGACAATTTGAACCAAATGGTTGAAGATACCACTCTGTTACACAAATCCGTAATCTCTTTAATTTCTGAAGAGGAACATGAAAAACAAAACGAATGGTTTGAAACAATATTAAAATGCAAAAGGGGATTCATGGATGATGTAATGCAGTGGCTTTCTGAAACTGGGAGACAAAAATACAGTACAAGTGCCAATGTTTGTGTACATGATTTCCCCATACCTGTAACACAGCAAGTAACTCCTGTTGAAATACCTGATGAACACTGTGATGTAATTAAAGATGATGATGGTGAAATCAAACCAAGTGACAGTGTGTCAAATTCTGGAAGCAGAGGTTCAGCCTATCGAAGCTCTGTTGGGCCTAGGTCTAACATCTCAACTACGTCTTCCGCACGCAAAGCTGAATCTGACATGGCCGCTCTAATTGCAAAACAAAGGCTATTAAAAGATAAGCATGCAATAGAGCAAGAGGAAGAAGAAGAAGAGGAGCTGCTAAGGAAGAAAAGGGTACAATTAAGAATGGAGGAAGAAGAACAAGAGGAGCAGCTAAGGAAGCAAAAGGAGCAAAGAAGGAAAGAGGAAGAAGAGCAAGAGGAACAGCTAAGGAAGAAAAATGAGGAACTAAGAAAGAAGAAGGAGCAACTTGAACTTGACATGGAAATAGCTTCAGCAGCGGCTAAAGTCAATGTGCTAAGAGGCTCTGGAGGATCTCGTATTTCAACTAATATATCTGTTGTATCTGATGGCATGAGCTCTTATTTCCGAAGAGGACAAAGGAATGTTCAGACACTCGGTACTGAAGCACAAACCGCTACAACCACAGATCAGGATCTACAACCACAACCCGAATTGTCAAGACACACAGGGGTCAAGGGACAAAGGACGTTACAGTGCCCTCAAGCACAGCCACGGATTCAGCACCAAAGCGTTCACCCTGCACCACAACAAGCAATCAGCAGCAGCAACATAATCACTGTTTTAGAGAAACAGAATGAAATAACAGCTTTGCTAGTCCAACAACAGTCTCTTTCATTCTTGCCTAAAAGAGACATTCAAATTTACGATGGTGACCCTTTACATTTTCACACCTTCATAAAGTCATTCGAGCACAGCATTGAACAGAAGACTGACAACCATATGGACTGCCTGTACTTCCTTGAACAGTTCACTATGGGGCAGCCTCGTGAGCTTGTCAGAAGCTGTCAGCATATGGCTCATGACCGAGGGTATGTGAAAGCTAAGGCTTTGCTACATGAGCACTTTGGGAATGGACATAGAATTGCTTCTGCCTACATGGGAAAGGCTCTTTCATGGCCACCAATAAAATCAGAAGATGTCAGAGCTCTGCAAGCATACAGTCTCTTTTTGAGAGGATGCTGCAACGCCATGGAAGAAGTGGAAATGATGTACGAGTTGGACATGTCTGCCAACATGCTAGCCATCATTAGAAAATTACCTTACAAGCACAGAGACATATGGAGAACTGTGGCCTGTGACCTGCAGGAAAAGCGTGGCCATAGAGCTAGATTTCCTGACATTGTTGACTTCGTTGAACGACAGGTGAAAATTGCAAGTGATCCAGTGTTTGGCAATATACAGGACACACCATCAGCAGCAGCACCTAAGGATGTGAGGAAGTCCAGCAATCAACCATATACAAGGGCAAAGGAAAGTAGCTATGCTACCACCATTGCAACAATTGAAAGGAAAGAGGAACCTGGAACAAAGATGGAGAGAAGTTCATCTGGTACAAGGTCTTGTTGGTTCTGTGGAGGTGGACACACATTGGATATGTGCTTTCTATTGGAAAGGAAGGCGCATAGCGAGAAGATTGACTTCTTGAGGGATCATAATTTGTGTTTTGGCTGTTTGTGCATTGGGCACATAAGTAAAGAATGTAGGCAACGCCTCTATTGCAAAATATGCAATCTCAGACACCCTAGCATACTTCATATCTACCAAAGAGAGAAAGGAACAGATCAAAGGCCAGCCAAAAGAGAATCGGAGACAGCAATGGGCAGTGCTCCGATCTCTGTACAATCCAGTGGTCTTACAGGGGCCGGTGAGCAGGACTGTACACTCTCTATAGTACCAGTACAGGTCAAATCTAAAAAGGGACATGTTACAATGATTACCTATGCCTTCCTGGATCCCGGTAGCTCAGCATCTTTCTGCACTGAGCGGCTGATGAACAAGCTGAACGTCACCGGAAGAAGAACAAGCATTCTCCTTCGGACTATGGGCCAGGAGAAAGTGGTTAGAAGCCACGTTGTTTCTGATCTGGAAGTGGCTGCACTAGACAGTGACTTGTTTTGTGAGCTGCCTGACATTTACACACAGGAAAGCATGCCAGTCCACAGAGGCAACATTCCAAGACAGAAAGACCTTCAGAGATGGCCTCACTTGGAACATGTTTACATTCCTGAGATTGACTCTGGGATAGACCTGTTGATAGGAACCAACGTTCCCAAGGCATTGGAGCCATGGCAAGTTGTTCGGAGTGTGGACAAGGGTCCATACGCAGTCAAGACTGTGTTAGGTTGGACTGTGAACGGACCCCTCAGAGGAAGTGGAAATAATGAAACAACTTGTGGACAGCCAGATATCACAGTCAACAGGATCTCAGTTGCGAGCCTTGATGAACTATGGAGGCGGCAGCTAACGGTTGACTTCCCCGAATGCAGTCAGGATGAGCAGACAGGGTTGTCAAGAGAAGACTGTCACTTTATGGAGTGTGTTACAAAGTCTGCTAAATTGATGAACGGCCATTACAGTATTGGCTTACCTTTGAGGGAAAAGGATGTAAAGATGCCAAACAACAGGAAAGTGGCAGAACAGCGTACCATAAGCCTCAAAAGGAGGTTTGATAAAGATGCTTTATTTCATGCCGATTACACTGCCTTCATGAATGACATAATTTCCAAGGGCTACGCAGAGGAGGTGCCGGCTGAGGATCTGGAACGCAGCGACTTCAAGGTATGGTATATACCACACCATGGTGTATACCACCCAAAAAAGAAAAGGATCAGGGTCGTATTCGACTGTGGAGCAACATTCCAGGGAACAACGTTGAATGCACAGCTCCTACAGGGACCAGATCTTACCAGCACACTGATTGGAGTCATGACCCGATTCAGAAAGGAGCCTGTTGTACTCATGGCAGACATTGAGGCCATGTTTCACCAGGTCAAAGTACCAGCTGAGGATGCAGATCTATTGAGGTTCCTCTGGTGGCCGAATGGAGACCACAATCAGAACCTTGTAGAGCACAGAATGGTCGCACATTTATTCGGAGCTACATCCTCGCCAAGCTGTGCAAACTTCGCCCTCAGGAAGTGTGCAGAAGATCAACGGGAGCAATTCAGCCCTGAAGTAATTGACACTGTTCTGCACAACTTCTATGTTGATGATTGCCTTGTATCAGTGGCTTCTGATGAGGAGGCAGTAGCACTCTATCAAAACCTTCGTGCCCTTTGTGCTAAAGGGGGCTTTCAGCTCACAAAATGGATCAGCAACAGACGGACAGTGTTGGCTGCTATACCCACCCAAGATAGAGGGAAGGAAGTGAAAGATCTGGACTTGGACACAGACACACTCCCCATGGAGAGAGCACTTGGCGTGCAGTGGTGCGTTCAGTCTGACACCTTTAAGTTCAAGATCATGATCAAAGACAGACCCTTAACCAGAAGAGGGATCCTCTCCACAGTCAGTTCAATTTATGACCCCTTAGGAATCTTGGCACCCGTGGTCTTATCCGCCAAAAAGATCCTTCAGGAGTTGTGCAGGAAAGAACTTGGCTGGGATGATGCTATACCAGCTTCAGCCGCACAGGAGTGGACAGATGTTGGCTGAAGGATCTCCATCTGCTTGAGGTTTTTAAAGTTGACAGATGCCTGAAACCGCTGGATTTCGGGGAAGTGACCTCTGCTCAGTTACACCACTTTGCAGATGCAAGCGAAAATGGCTATGGAACAGTGACTTACCTGTTACTGCATAACGGCCACAGACAAACACACTGTGCTTTCATAATGGGGAAAGCCAGAGTGGCCCCACTGAAAACGATCACTATCCCTCGCATGGAGCTGACTGCAGCCACGGTTGCAGGTCGTATGGACAAGATGTGGAGGAAGGAGCTGCAAATGCCACTTCAGGACTCAATCTTTTGGACAGATAGTACTTCTGTACTGAAGTACATCAGGAATGAGACCTCCAGGTTTCGAACTTTCGTAGCCAACAGGGTTTCAGAGATACTCAGTGTATCAAAACCGTCTCAATGGAACTATGTGAACACCTCAAGCAATCCCGCAGATTCAGCCTCCAGGGGACTCAAAGTGGAGTCGTTTCTGAAAGATGACACCTGGTTGTCTGGGCCTCCGTTTCTCATTGGGCCTGAAGAGGACTGGCCTGTAAGCCCAGATGACTCTGGAAGTATCTCCTCAGATGACCCTGAGGTCAAGATAAGTTTGATGGTGAATGCCGTGCAGGCCGAAGAGGAGATTGATTCAGTAACCCGCTTGATTAATCACTTCTCCTCTTGGATTCATCTGAAGAAGATTGTTGGTTGGCTCCTTAAGTTTAAGAGCCTGCTACTGTGTCTTAGTAGGAAGAGGAAGCAATTAAACGAGACTCTTGCCCAGTCTGGCTTGGATAAAGTCCAACAGGAAAGAGAGATGAAGAAAGAAATGCAGAGTATCAAGACTCATGCCGTCAGTGAATCTCTCTCAATTGAGGAACTCAGGGGAGCAGAGATGGAGATTATCCGCTTCTGTCAAAGGAAGAGGTTTCCAGATGAGTTCAACAGCTTACGAAGAGGAGACACTGTGAGAAGGACAAGCCACATCTACAAGCTCAATCCATTTCTTGAAGACAGTGTTCTGAGAGTTGGAGGACGACTTAGTAGATCATGTATGCCTGAAGAGTCTAAGCATCCTGCCATATTGGCAAAAGATCTTCATATTTCGGATCTCATTCTTCGGCACATACATCAAGAAGTGGGACATGGTGGTCGTAACCACATGTTATCTAACCTGCGCCAAAGATATTGGATCCCTGGTGCTAGCGCAGCTATAAGGAAAGTCCTGTCCAAGTGTGTTGCTTGTCGGCGACTGCATGCAGCTCCAGGGCGCCAGCAGATGGCAGACTTACCGCTGGACAGAGTTTCTCCAGATGAACCTCCATTCACTCGTGTAGGAGTTGATTATTTTGGACCCTTCGAAGTTAAGCGAGGAAGGAGTGTAGTGAAGAAGTATGGAGTTCTCTTCACATGTTTATCCATAAGAGCCATCCACATTGAAGTGGCATCATCATTGGATACAGACTCCTTTATCAATTCTCTCCGACGCTTCATAGCAAGACGTGGACAAGTCCTGGAATTACGCTCCGACAACGGAACCAACTTTGTTGGAGCTGAGCGTCAGTTGAAGGAGGCAATGGAACATTGGAATCTTGCTCAAATTAACAACACTCTCCTTCAGAAAGGCATCAAGTGGGTTTTCAATCCCCCTACTGGATCACATCATGGAGGAGTATGGGAGAGACTGATAAGGTCTGTGAGGAAGGTCCTGAACTCTTGCCTGAAGGTGCAAAACCTTGATGAAGAAGGTCTTCACACAGTCCTTTGCGAAACAGAAGCTATCATCAACAGCCGTCCCATCACTAAAGCATCTACTGACCCAAACGATTTGGAAGCCCTTACTCCTAACCACCTTCTGCTGCTTAAAACCATGCCATCTTTGCCACCAGGACAGTTTCAGAAGGAGGATATATATGCTCGTCGCAGATGGAAACAAGTGCAGTATATTTCTAACTTATTCTGGAAAAGATGGGTCAAGGAATACCTACCTCTACTGCAGGAACGTCAGAAGTGGTCAAGTGTCGAGCGCAACTTCATTGTTGGCGATATTGTGCTCATAATTGATGACTCGGCACCTCGCAACTCATGGCTTACAGGAAGGATTGTGAAAGCTATCCCAGATAGAAGAGGACTTGTCCGTCAAGTACAGATAAAGACGAAGACCAGCTATCTGGACAGGCCTATCACCAAGGTTTGCCTTCTACAGGAAGCGGAAGAGCCATGAGGACATCAGATGTTCATATTCATTGAACCCCATAGACTGACACATAGATACACCCATAGACTGATACATAGATATACACCCATAGACTGATACATAGACATACACCCATAGACTGATGCATAGACATACACCCATAGACTGATGCATAGATATACACCCATAGACTGATACATGGAGATGTGCACCCATAGACTGACTTTGCCACTTTGGATTACAGTTTTTTGTTTTTTCTGACTTGACTGACCCAGCGATCATAAAGATCCCTCCATAAGGCTATGTGCTAGTAACCTCTGGCCCTAGGATACGATTAAGAAAGAAGAAAAGGACATTTGCGAGAAAATTATAGAAAAAAATCGAAAAAAAAGAAAAAACTTGTCAATAATTGTGCCTTATATTTAATGTTTTTCTTGTATGCTCCTACATAATTTACAATTGTGTAGTTATTACATGTGAATAATTAGGGGCCGGTAATGAAAGAAGCTATTGTTTGAGTAATTAGGGGCCGGTAACGAAAAAGAACTATTGTTTAAATAATTTAATGTTTTTTCTTGTAGGCACCTACATATTTTACAATTGTGTAATTATTATATTTGAATAATTAGGGGCCGGTATGTAGGCGCCGTAATGGAGGTCTCTTTATTATGATTCAGTATTCTAGTTTTGTTGTATTATTAGTTGTACTGTCACTTTAGTGCTCACTGCTACTTTAGTGTTACTGCTACTTTAGTGGCGCTAATGGGAGCGTCTTATGGAATGTCATTCACCTTTTCACGTTGACAGTTCACAGAGGTTGACAGCTCACGGAGAGAGGGGGTGAGAGTTAGGAGAGCATATTATCTTTTGACCGCAATAACGCAATACCGCAAAGTGCAAATCGTATTTTGTTTGTCTCATGATGAAGCGAAAGAATAAATGCCTTAAAAGTATTTCCTGGACGTGGAACGGAGTTATTTCATGTCGCGCGTCAATTGTTTGAACTCCATCGCTCAGCCCCTCGGCACTATCTGTCTATGACAGCCTACTGCCGCAACAGTGGCTGAGAGGAGCATGGCTTCTCTATGTGCAGGGCCATCAAGGGAGCTAAACAGGAAATCTATTCCCTGTGGGGAGGGCAATGTCTGTGCTCGCAAAAAGGCCTCGACCTGGGTTAGCTATTGACTATATTTAGTGGTCCCCGGTTCTCCACTAAACTTAGGGACCCAATGCGACCCCAAGTACCAGGGCATCATGACTGCTCGCATCCCCGCTTCTCTAACATTCTCATCGACCATGTTTGCTGTGGACTATGGGGAAATCCTACCGACTATGCCAAAATATGTCACCTGACCCCCACGGGAAGCATCCAGGTCTAAGGCTAAGGTGTGCACATGCACGGATACTCTTCCCAAAGGGGCCAGCCGACCTACCACCATGAATTTCCCCAGGACCACAAACAGACACGGGAGAATGCACCGAGAAACAGTAAGAAAGCTTTTATTGCATAAAAATAGATAGTTTAATACAAGGTTATATTTGAATATAAATAACTGGTCGGTTAGCCTATTTAAAAGACCCACGCCTCTTAAGCCTAAGGTAGTTTAAAAGGAGGAAGTGCTCCATGCCCCGTAAACCCACCCCCAGACTGTTACTCCCACCCACGTCACCTATCCCCGCCCCTGAGACACTACACACGTGAAGGAAAAAGAGTCTGCCCTGCACACGGGTCTATGACTATCAAACGTCAACTTAGAATCACACTATACCACACGGTTCACTGCAAACAGCCTGAAATAAGCATCGATATCACACTATCCCTCGGGGAGCCACGGCAAATGATTTAGGGAGAATATAGGTAGATAAATACACACTAAGTGTTCACACGGTAAATTAAGGGGGTTTGGATAGGATAGTGGGTGTTGTTCACCGCTAGGGGTTGTGACCAGGCCTAGAATACTCCTCCCATATCCTAACCTAGGTCTGGGGCAGTGGAAGCGCTGAGTTACAAACAATACACCAAAAAAAGGTTAATGATAACCGGGGCCCGAAGCTGAGGGTCGGAAGGACGCCACCTCCTTCCGCTCCCGTAGCCCCTCTCGGCTTCAGGCTAAAAACTGTTCGGTCTGTACTGGGGTGTTTTAGGCCCTCCAAGCACCAGGCGTGCAATAATGTCCTTCCGCCTGTAATGAAAGGCACAGTCAGTAAGAGCAAGGTTCCCCCCGTTCACGGGTTCGTCAAAATGCACAATGGATTAGATATCCTCCATATGATTTAGAAAAGAGAGAAAAGGTAGTTCACAGAGGCTGGAGAATCCACAATACTAGGTTCCAGTCTTCGACAGTATTACTGGCTTTACTGTATGCCGTTCCGATAATCTTCAGCTTCACGCCACTAATAATATTCCTAATGCAAATGCAGTCACTGTTCGTCTATGTCTTCATTTACCACTCGGGAAAATAGTTCGTTTGTTTAGGCACGTATTCCACTGTCTTGCGTTCTTTACTCACGGCGCCCGGTGTGGCGATAATGTCCCTCCGGTCTGAAGCTCCACTCGTTTCCACACTGTAGGAAACACCGCAGTCGCCGCTATGAACTGGTTCCACTGGAGGAAAGGTAAAAACACAAAAAGAGCTTTGTGTCCTCGCAGCCCTGCGTCCTCTGCTACCGTCCTCTCGACTCTCCTTTTTGTTCTGCCACTGTCCGTCATTGATTCTCCTTTCAGTAGCGCCAGCACTTCCGGGTCCCGCCCTCGTCACGCCAGCCAGCCAATCACCTCGCGCTCCCTCCAACGGCGCTCCCCATCTGCGTAAGAAGAAGAGGGCACACATGTGTAGCCTGTATACCGTTTTTTTTTTTTTAAACTTACATTTTTTATTAACAGTTTTTAGACAGACAGCACTTACAAAAAATAAATAATAAAAAATAAAGAAACTAGCATCACAATAAAAACTAAAAGAAAAAACAGTGCACATAAATATTTACATGGGTATCACATGGTTAGTTGTCTGGTTCCCCTACTGTTGTTTTCTAGGTATTTGATACAAAGGCTGATTGTGTATCTCCCTTAAACAGGCATAAACAGGTAATTCCTACTCAAAGATGATAAATGCTGACTAAGGCTTGTATGTGTGATCTGGGTCCAGAGACCCTCCTTGAGCTTCTTTCTTCCCTTATCCTTCGTCCTTTCTTTTTTTTTTTCTTGTTTATTAACTTTCACTTTGCCTTTTGGTTCACCCATACACAAACCACATCATCCCTGTATATTTAATATCACACCGTTAAACAGACATAAATAATAAGGTATAAAAGCATTCAGCAATTGTAATATCCCAATAACAAAATAGAAAATACTAACTAAAGCACAGGTGTGTGACATGGGTTCATAGACCCTTGTAACTGAGGGGTACAATTCCCTGACTGTATTGTTAGATATGATACTTACTACCACTACCTCTTGTACTTTAGACTCTGGCCACCCAGTACTAGGTATAAATAATTATGATAAACACTCCCACCTGATGAAACGGATCCAACACAAATGTACCAAGTCGAAAGTCTGCGTTTAATAATAATACATAGCAAAAGGTATGTACAACGATCACTTAATTACATTTATGATTTGAAATAGTATGCACTTTTATGGCAAATTAGTATTCGTAGGTAGATCAATATCGAATGTCCAATCTCTGATTGCGCAGGAAGCAAATATACAACCTGGAATATTTAGGGAACAATAGCAATGATACTTGAATGATTATATAGCTGGATACACTAGGGGAAGGTTCCGACTGCTTGTAGGACAGCTGGAGGGGGGGGGGGTAGAGTCTGGCTGTATCCCGTCTGGCCGAGGGTATCCTGGGAGAGCCCACAGTCGTGCGACCCGGTGCCCAGCGATCCTCGATCCACAGATGAAAGAAGTTGGACTCTCTGTGGCCGGCGTCCTCCGGTCCACGATGGAGAGACGTGAGGCGACCTCGTCGTGTAGAGCGTCTTCTCACCTGTCGTCCTCTCCGGGGGGGGTATTTCCAACACACCGCAGTGTTGGCCTTTATCCATAGAATAATCAAAGTACTCAAAGCATAATCCAAGCCGGGGAAGGCTAGCCGTCGTCGGTAGAATAATCCAATATACAGGTCCACTCGCTCTTTGGCCTGGAGCTCCTCGGGTGCAGCTTCACGTGGGGTCAACCACCCTGGATAAGCGTCCAGCTGATGCCCGAAACGATGGGGGTGCTGATTACTATAGAACTCTTACCGCACGAGGCACTACATATGAATAGACTATTATTAGCTTAATAGAATACGTCCAACTCGACGATATAGTGCCAAATATGACTATTCAAATATTAATATACACGATGTCTCAATGCCGATACTGGGCCGAATTGGCCTTACTGCCCACACGTGGTTCGCGGGGAGGCTTTTGCGTCTGTCACTCTGTTGGAGGGTAATGAACTGGACTAAAAGAAAGTTCTACTTTAATAGCGCAGTATATATACGCACTATGAACAAATAGTACCATTAGTGGTGCGGTAGACATATTCCTACGCGGAACTAGGACTTGTCCATACATGTTGAGCGGTACGATTGAACTTGGTCTGAGGGGTATGGCGACCTGGCACCAAGGTCTCGTCCAATGGTAGAATGGAGACTATTATGGGATGTTCAGTAGACTAGAAGGGATATTCAATGCATATTGTACAAGGAATATACAAGGGATATCAGGGGATATACAAATACAATTAAATATATATATATAAATAAATATATATATTCGGTTTAATCTGATCCTTCAGAACAACCCTCCTTGAACATCTTTCCTCCTTTACCCTTCGCCCTCTTGTGTTGCATTTGGTTCTTCCTCTGTGATGTCGTTCTCGTTCCTTTTATAATCCTCCCACTTTCCCCATCTTTCTCCAAATTTCTCTTCCTGTAACCTCAGCATGTGTGTTATCCTTTCCATATCCTGTATTTCTTCCACTATTCCTACCCATTTTGCTATTGTCGGTGGGTCTTCCTTGTACCACATTCTCGTTATTGCTTTTCTGGCCGCTATCAACATTATCTTTATTAAATATTTGTCCCCCCCTTGTATTCCCTCGTGTGTCAGGTCTCCTAAGTAAAGCACCAGTCCTGTTTGTGGTAGCCCGTATCCTAATATTCTGATCATTGCTTCCCCTATCTCCTCCCAATACCCCTTCAGCTTCTGACATCCCCAGAATATGTGCGTGTGATTTGCCCCCTCCTTCCCACACATCCTCCAGCATGCTTTTTGTGTTGGTGCATATTTTCCCTTCAGCTCTGGGGTTATAAAGAATCTGATTATGTTTTTCCATCCAAATTCTTTCCATATTCTCGATCCTGTTGTTGAATGTTGTACCTCGCATATGTTCCCCCATTCCTTCCCTGTTATTCCTATCTCTAGTTCTCTCTCCCATTTCTCCCTTATATAATCGGTTGTGTGTCCCTTGCTGGTCATTATAGCCCGGTATATTGCTGATATTACTCTTCCTTGCCCCCCTTCGTATGCCCATACTATCATCTTTATTATTCCATTCTGTTCCTCGTCTTTGGCCCCCCTTATTTATTTGTTGTAGTAGTCTCTAACCTGTAGATATCTGAAGTGGTCCCTGTTTTCTAGTCCAAATTTCTCCTTTAATTTTTGTAGTGTCTGCATTTCTCCCTTCTCTATCATTTTGCATATCGCTGTTGCCCCCCCCCTCTCCCACCTTCTGAATCCATGGTCTAACCTCCCTGGTTTGAATCTCTTGTCATGTGCTACCCATCTCAGGACCCCTGACTGCTTCTCCAATTTGTGTGTTTTTACTACTCTGTTCCATATGGTCAAGGTGCATTTGGTGATTGGATCTAATAGTCCCTTTTTTTCTTTAAATAGTTCCCTATCTCCCACCAGAGCTTGTACCTTGTATCCCTCCCCTTCTTTTTCAATGTCTTTCCATCTTGCCTCATATCTGTCGTTACACCAGCACGTCACTGCTCTCAGTTGTGCTGCATAGTAATAATCTTGTAGGCTGGGTACTGCCATCCCTCCCTCTTCCTTTGGTAGTTGTAGTGTTTTATATCTGACCCGTGGTCTTCTCCCCGCCCATATGAACCTCGATATCAGTCTGTCCCACTCCCTGAATTGATTCTGTGGTATTTGTATCGGTAGTGACTGGAATAGGTACAGTAACCTTGATAGTATGTTCATTTTAATGACCTCTATTCTTGAATTGAAGTCCAAGGGCATTACTGTCCATCTCTCTAAGTCTCTCTTGATGTTCTGATATATCTGTGTATAATTCGCCTCAAACAGTTTCTCCACCCCTCTCGTGATGTTCACCCCTAAGTATTTAATCTTGTCCATGTCCCATCTTATCCCGTACTGTTCTCTAATTTCCGTCGTTGGAGAATAGTTCCATGCTAAGGTCTGTGTCTTTGTCACGTTTAGTTTGTATCCTGAGTAGTGGCCATATTCCTTCAGTAGATCCATCAGTGCCGGGAAGCTCTTTTCTGGTTGCCTCATGTATACTATCACGTCGTCTGCAAATAGGCCTAGTTTATATTCCGTTCCCTTTATCCTTACTCCCTTGATGTCCTCGGTCTGTCTGATCAGTTGTGCCAGTGGTTCTATGAAAACGGCGAAGAGCGTCGGTGAGAGACAACATCCCTGTCTGGTAGCCCTCTCTAATCTGATTCTATCCGTCAAGCTGCCATTCACCTTAACCCTCGCTGTCGGTTCTTGATATAGTGCCTTGATCATCTTCATCGCCCTCCCGTTCAGTCCGAACCTCATCAATGTTTTATATAAGAATGTCCAGCTCACACTGTCGAACGCTTTTTCTGCATCTAGGCTAATCAGTACCGCGCTACCCCCTTGTTTTTGTATCTCCTCTACTATGTGTAATGTCTTTCTCACGTTGTCCTGTGTCTGTCTCCCTTTAATAAATCCAGTTTGATCTTCATCTATAATGTCTGGCATAAACGTCTCAAATCTTTTTGATATTATCGATGTATACATCTTGTAATCTACGTTAAGTATGGACACAGGTCTGAAACTACTACATAATTCCCTATCCTTCCCTTCCTTTGGTATCGTGGTGATTATGGCTTCCTTCCACGAGGGGGGCATTTTCCCCTCTTCCATCGTGTGTCTGAACGCCGCCCCTAACATGGGTGCTAATTCAGTTCTAAATGTCTTGTAGAATTCCGATGGGAATCCGTCGCTCCCCGGAGACTTGTTGTTTTTAGCTCTACTAATTGCCTATTCCAGTTCTTGTTCCGTGCCTGTATACCGTTTACATACGCTACCCCCCCCTGGTGGTCCTGCACTCGCCTGCTGTAGCTGTCGTCTGCACAAAATCACCATCCTCCCAAGATGGCTCTCTCCGCTCCCGTCAGGACCTCCTGGAATCCACTCTGTCTACACAAAACAACAGGGACAGCATGGTGCAGTACAGTGACGGTACTTCACATATCATCATCAGCTGATATTCACTTGCCTTGTCCATCAGCCAGGTATGCCTTTAGGTCCTCTTCCAGACCATCCCGGGACACGTCCTCCTCTTTGGCTCCCGCAGGTATATACACCCCCCATAGAGATACCCCTATACCCCCACCCGCGACACTATGTGCGTTTGATGGTTGTTGTGTAGTGTTCATTGTTCGTTGAGCAGCCTGATGGCCTGGGGATAGAAGCTTCTTCTGAGTCTTTCTGTGCTTGCCTTGAGACTCCGGTATCGCTTGCCTGACCGCAGCAGTTCAAAGAGGCAGTTGTTCGGGTGACTGGAGTCCTTAATGATTCTCTTAGCCTTGCCCCTGCACCGCTTGTTGTAAATGTTCTGGAGGGTGGGGAGCCCCCCTCCAATTGTGCGTTCGGCTGAACGTGTCACTCTTTGTAGTCTGCTTCGGTCTTGTGCAGTGCTATTCCCAAACCAGGAGGTGATGTTGCCAGTCAGGATGCTCTCTATTGTACATGAGTAGAAGTTCTTAAGGATCTTCTGACTGACTTGGAACTTCCTTAGGCGCCTGAGGAAGTAGAGGCGTTGTCGTGCCTTCTTCACAACACTGTCAATGTGTGTGGTCCATGTCAAGTCCTCGGATATGTAGGCTCCGAGGTACTTAAAGCTGTTCACTCTCTCAACCGGTGCCCCGTCGATGCTGAGGGGGCTGTAGTCCTTGACCCCCGACCTCCTGAAGTCCACAATCATCTCCTTTGTTTTGCTGACATTCAGGGAGAGGCTGTTTTCCTGGCACCATCCCGCCAGGACCTTGACCTCTTCCAGGTAGGCCCTCTCGTCGTTTGCAGAGATCAGGCCCACCACCACTGTGTCGTCAGCAAATTTGATGATTGTGTTGCTACTCCGCTGAGCCACACAGTCGTGTGTGTACAGGGAGTAGAGGAGGGGACTCAGAACACAGCCCTGGGGGGCCCCTATGTTGAGGGTGATGGATGAGGAGGTGCAGTTGCCTGCTCTCACCACCTGGGGTCTGCCCGTCAGGAAGTCCAAGACCCACTGGCAGAGGTCATAGTTCAAGCCCAGGTCCCTGAGCTTGGCTATGAGTTTGGAGGGGACTATGGTATTGAATGCCGAGCTGTAGTCGATGAATAGCATTCTCACATAGTTCCCCTTCCTCTTGTCCAGGTGTGATGCTGCTGTGTGCAGCACATGGGCTATGGCGTCCTCCGTGGACCTGTTGGGGCGGTATGCAAATTGCAGGGGGTCCATGTTGATGGGGAGGGAGAAGCAGATGTAGCCCTTTACTAGCTTCTCAAAGCACTTCATGGCTATGGAGGTGAGAGCTACAGGGCGGTAGTCGTTGAGGCAAGCAGACTTGGATTTTTTGGGTACAGGGATAATAGTGGACTTCTTCAGGCAGGTGGGGATGACAGCCTGTTCTAAGGACAGGTTAAATATGTCAGTGAATACCGGGGCCAGTTGGTCGGCACAGACTTTTAGGACGTGGCCTGGGATGCCGTCTGGTCCTGCTGCCTTCCTGATATTCACTTTTTTAAAGGTCCGCCTCACCTCATGCTCTGTTACCCTGAACACTGAGTCTCCATCAGCAGCAGACCCTCCCCCCCCCATTGCCGTGGCTTGTGGGCTGGTGTTGTTATTACAGATACAGCTGGGAAAAGTCCAGGAGCAGCTGTTTGCCTGCTGTTATCACGTCGCTTGGCATGGTTAATGTTAACAATGACCAGCGGGGGCGCTCTCATACAGCTGGTGACAACTGCCCCCGACGCGCCGGCTTTTTGTTCATTCATTGGAGGAGCTCCGCACAGCTGGTGACTTCATTCATAGGATGCTACAACGTCCTACAGTATGTCTACAGACTGCATGAATGAATGTTGCTGAATTAAAGAATGAATAAGTTAAACGTGTGCATAATACAATAGTAATAATATATAATAAGAATCCAACCAATAGAGCGACATTGTGCAATAAACAAGTAAACAACGTGTCAAATCTAACTTCATTAGATGGCCGACGTACAGTACGGCTCTCTTTTCCATTCATTTCATCAAAAGAAAGCGTTAGTGTAATACTTCTTGGTAACAATAGGTTTGTGTACGCAATGTTGCTGAAATAAAATAATTAAACCGTTAAGACCTGTCGAATTAGCAGTGGAGGTGCTACAGTAGGTGGGCTCTATTTATAATGGATATATTTTGTCTGGTACCGTGGTCTAGTGGTATAGGTTATTCCTTTCAAGCTGACGCCCGGGGTTCGAATCCTAGCCGGTTTAATATATGTATTTTTTTTTTTTATTATTTATCAAATGAAATTGCCCGCAACGATGTGCATAATACAATAGTAATAATATATAATAAGAATCCAACCAATAGAGCGACATTGTGCAATAAACAAGTAAACAAAGTAGGGCATATTTTACAGTAGGGCACTTTGAAACAACCAATCACGTTGCGCGATAGCACGAGCGATGCACAGTCAGGAAGTAATGTTACAGCTGAGTTCACTCATTCCGAACGGACAGCGTATAAATGTATAGATGGAGCTGTACTGTACTGTACCCATTCTGCAATCTGTTAATAAAGTTTTCATTCATTCATCCCCTTAACAATTGTGTGTATTGAGCTGTACTGTATTGTACCCATTCTGCAATCTGTTAATACAGTTTTCAATTAATGTCAGACTGCCAAATTACTTCCACCCTCATCTCCAAAACAGTTGGCGTGAACAAATAATACTAGAGACAGAATGAGTTTAGCTTCTTTTTTTGGTTTTTCTTTTAATCAGTGAATTATATTCCCATCCATATCCCCAACTTTGTGATTTTTACATACTGATCAGACGGAGGCAGAATAGCCTGCACATACATCAATGCATCTCTTAAGATATGAATTGCGGCATACATTTTCCCAAACATGGTGCTGTTGGCGTCAAGCACAGGAGGTGAGGGGTGGATTGTCACCACCTGTTTAGCTAGGGCAGAGCGCATGTAGAGGGCATAGAAGAACCAGACGAGGCTGAAGATGCACAGGCCGATGGAGATGTTGATGAACACTTTGCCCATGTCAACCTTCTTCTTCTTCTCCTTGCGGTGCCGCTATATATCAACAACAATCATTCACAAATAATAGACCGGAACAGGAATGGAAAGGAAACGTCAGTGACGTCACATACTGGATTTACTACATCGCCCTCTGTAGAACACAAATGAGCAAGGGCGCACATAATAATAATAATATATTTAACACCCCCACTCGAACTTAGCTTATTGTGGTACAAAACAAAAATATATATATATATATATTCTCCCTCTTTGGCCTTCAATACAAAATAAACAACAACAACAAAAAAAACATATTGGCACATCCATGCTTTTCTTTCACTCTAACTAAGTGCCAAACAAATACTGAGCAAACTTCTTCAGTTGTAGCTTAGTGGCTGGTTTTGTCATCACATCAGCAATCATGTTGTCAGTAGGACAATATTCCAAACATATCCTCCCACTATTCACAGTTTCTCTTATGAAGTGATATTTTATATCAATATGTTTACATCTTTGCCTGTTTACAGGATTCCTGGCTAGTGCAATAGCTCCTTGGTTATTATCATAAACCTTGGTTTGTGCATACTGACATCCATCAATACCCTTGAGTAGCTGTTGCAAATACATACACTCCTGTATGGCTGATGCTAAGGCCATGTATCCTGCCTCGCAGGTAGAAAGTGCAACTGTTGGTTGTCTTCTACTCTTCCATGAAATGAGAGAGCTTCTCTCACTTAGACTGGCACTACGTCCCAACAGGGGGGTAGTGACTAACCTGTGTAGGTGTGACATTGGATTGGCAACCCCCCCACACACCATTGAAATGCTAATTGTTGGGGGACCCTGATGTAAACAAGACGAAAGTATTTCTCAGGTCTGCACCCCCTTAACAATTGTATGTATTGAGCTGGACTGTACTGTACCCATTCTGCAATCTGTTAAAATTTGATATTACATTTACATTTAGTCATCTACCTATTGAAGCGTTGAGAGAAAAAGACAGCCAAGATTGTACTTTAAACTAAATTACTTTTATTTGCCTGTATTCTAAATTACATGCAATGCAAAGTAGAACTGTAATATGTACTTTCTCAGTCAGTGCTAAATGCAGTCCTCTTATGCAGCATCACTTTTCACATCAAAACAAAAGTAGAACTGTAATGTGGACTCAGTCAGTCACACTTATTTAACATGATCAAATAATTATTATAATATTTTTTACTTCACTTTGAAATATTATAGTGAAATATTTTGCAATGTTGTCGCATTTATCTTGTTGAAATCCTCCAACAGGCTCTTTTATGTAAGTTGACTGGTTTGCACACCAATAATACAGTGCAATAATAGAATAGTAGAATAGATAGTAAAATTATGCAATAGAATGGCCAGAGTAAAATAGTGCTACAGTACAATCAACAGCGGGGTGTATTAGAAGGCTATGGTGAAGAGGTACGTTTTTAGCTTATTTCTGAAAATATTAAGAGATCTAGCTTCCCTAATGTCCATAGTGTGTTCCATAACTTTGGTGCATAGTTAGTTAGCAAAGGCTGCATCACTGATTTTCTTTAGACTGTGACTCGGAACCTTCAATAGTAGATGATCGCAATGTTTATACTTTGTATATAAGGAGGAGGACCTTGAAATCAATTCTAAATGTTACCGATGATTACTGATGTAAACAGGGGGATCCTGATGTAAACAAGATGAAAGTCTTTCTCTGGTTTGCATCCCCTTAACAATTGTATGTATAATTGTATGTATAACATCTGCCAATTTTTTTTATAGTTTTTGATTCGCAGCGGGATCCGGAAGCGCCACTGAACCGTGAGTCGAATCAGTGAATCGGTTCATTGCCGTGAGCGTGTATCGAATCGCTCACTCACTGAAATGATCCGTTGGGCACATCACTGACTGTTGCCTTTGACACACCTCTGATGTGGGAGATGAGGTCAAAGGACATGTCGTGACGCAGTTTGACAAGGGTGATAAATAGCTGATCTATGGGTGAGATTATGGTGCTCCTTGTCTTCTCTGTGTGCAAGAAAGAAAACAAGTGCTGAAGCACTGGCCAGGTAACACCTGTCATCATCTTGCATTTGGTGTCGTTGCTGTCCACAGATGAAGCGGTCAAGGAGCTTGACTCGACCTTGGTTCTCTGTTGGTCACCATCCTCCTTGGCTGCATCACTCTCCTTTTTTCACGCCGCTCATGGCGACTGATGTTTGTTGACGTAGATGGTGTAGACTGTGATGTTGAAGGGAATACAGGTATGTAGTCTGGGTGTGTTTGGTCATTGACCTTTGCTCCTGAATGAATGAATGAAAACGTTATTAACAGATTGCAGAATGGGTACAATACAGTACGGCTCAATACACACTCTTGGATCAAATAACAAACTCAGCAAGGCCAACGGCTTCTCTGTTACAGTGGGTGACAATATTGTCACAAGGAAAGATGAAATTACCTACCTGGGTTCCATCCTAGAGGCAAATCTTTCCTGTGACAAAATGGCAACCAATGTAATAAAAAAAAGTCAACCAACGAACAAGATTCTTGTACCGGATCTCCTCTCTGGTAAACAAGAATACCCTGAAGACTCTGGCAGGAGCACTCATTCAAGGGTATTACGACTATGCTTGCACCTCATGGTACCAAAGCACCTCAAAAGCGCTAAAAACTAAATTACAAACATCACAAAACAAACTGGTCAGACTACTGCTTGACCTTACTCCTAGAACCCACCTCACCCCTGCCCACTTTGACTACCTAGGATGGCTTAGAGTAGACGACAGAGTACAGCAACTTGCAATGGGCCTGGTCTACAAGATACTGTACACTACACCACTAAGATACCCATGTGCATGTCGAAATACTTCCCAAAGGTCAGTGAATACCACGACCACAACACCAGAGGGAGTTCCACAAATCATGTTCAACCCAGATTCGGCTCAAACAAGGGACTAAACACGTTTCGCAATTATTAAAATGATAATACTTTTATTAATATTAATTAGGCTACTGCTGGCCATTCATCAAGCGAGACATTGCTGATTGTTTATGTATTTTATAAGACAAGACTACAGCAGCCGTGTATCTTGGATGTAATGATTGATTGATTGATTGATTGATTGAAAAAAATTAACAGATTGCAGAATGGGTACAATACAGTACAGCTCAATAAACACAATTGTTAAAGGGATGCAGACCAGAGAAAGACTTTCGTCTTGTTTACATCAGGGTCCCCCATTTTCAATTCATCATAACATGACATACAGATACAGTACTGCTACATCTATACATTTATGACATACCAGATTTACAAATACAGTACTGTTTGTGATACAAAAAGAGTCTAAAAAAGAGAGTATATGATAACGTTAGCACACTGTCGATGGCTCATTGATTTAACTGTAGCTACTGTACAGTAGCAAGCCAAGTTACTATGGGGGACCCTGATGTAAACAAGACGAAAGTCTTTCTCTGGTCTGCATCCCCTTAACAATTGTGTATATTGAGCTGTACTGTATTGTACCCATTCTGCAATCTGTTAAATAAAGTTTTCATTCATTCGTTCATTCACTTACCGATCTTTGTGCACCTTCTTAGTTCAAGTGTCGAACGAAGTTGGACGTTGCATGATTGCATCTCCAACTGTGATCCTCGAACCGCACGTTTTGCATACTGCGATTCGTTTTGTTTATCACCGCATAGTTTTTATAACGAAACGCAACAATCTTGGGTAGCATTTTACATTTCGCCGTTCGGAATGAGTGAACTCAGCTCTAACATTACTTCCTGACTATGCATCGCTCGTGCTATCGCGCAACGTGATTGGTTGTTTCAAAGTGCCCTACTGTAAAATATGCCATACTTTGTTTACTTGTTTATTGCACAATGTCGCTCTATTGGTTGGATTCTTATTATATATTATTACTATTGTATTATGCACATCGTTGCGGGCAATTTCATTTTATAAATAAAAAAATACCCGCTGGGATCCAAACCCCGGGCGTCGGCTTGAAAGGAATGGGCATTAAGCACTAGACCACGGTACTAGAACGAAAATATCCATTATATATCCCTTATATGAACCTCCACTAGCAATCGACAGGTTTTAACTGGTTAAAACAAAGTGGGTCTGGGAAATGAAGTGTGGATTCGCGCAAAATGAATTAATATATATACATTTACATACAGATCGTTATACAGTATACTGTGTAGGACGTTGTAGCGTCCGTCTAATGACTTTGCGCCTCCTGGCGGCATAAAATAGAACAGCAGCCTGGGTTCCTAATTCATTTCCGACGTGATATAACCGTGCTCACGTCGCGGCAAAGCGCCCAGGAAAACTAAACGCTTCATCTGTACCAGCATCAAACCTCGCATAGAAGGTATTGAGGTAATTTGCTAAGGAGATGTCACTGTTCAGTTTGAGGGAGGTGCCTTTGTAGTCTGTCATCGTTTTGAGCCCCTGCCACATAGCTCTGGAGTCAGCCTGTTCAAACTGGAGTTCAATTTTATCCCTGTAGCGCCGTTTTGCCTCTATTACTGTCCTCCTTACGTTGTATCGCGCCACCTTGTGGTCATTCATGTTGCCTGCCACCAGGCCGTCGTTGTATGCTTTGGTGCACGCTTTCAGAGCTTCACGGACGGATTTGTCTACCCAGGGTTTTTGATTTGGGTAAACTTTAATTGTGGTAGTGGGGATTGTTTCTTCCACCAAAGTAAGTCCAGCACTGTCTCCGTGTAGACATTAATGTTATCTGTGTCGCGGAACACGTTCCAGTCTGTACATTCAAGTGCAGCTTGGAGCGTCTCCTCTGACGCCACATCCCATTTCTGCACCTCTCGCGAGACTACCGGTGTGCTCTTGATTTTTTGTTTGTACTTTGGAGAAAGCAATATGGCCGCATGATCAGATTTTCCAAAGCCACTAGCAGCCTGAGACTTGTATCCACCCTTGAATTGCGTGTAACAGTGGTCTAAAATGTTACCGCCTTTGGTGTTACAAGTCACATGCTGATAGAAGTCAGGCAAAACCTTTCTCAGATTGGCGCTATTGAAATCACCCACTACTACAATGGCGGCGTTAACGTTCGCTGCTTGGAGTTGTAAACAAGACGAAAGTCTTTCTCTGATCTGCAACCCCTTAACAATTGTGTGTATTGAACCGTACTGTATTGTACCCATTCTGCAATCTGTTAATAAAGTTTTCATTCAATCAATCACTGCGCAACATTTTAAGGGAGACTGTAACTGAGGGGTACAATTCCCTGACTGTATTGATAAGTATGGTATCATTAAACCACTACCGCTTTATGTACTTTAACTACTGGCCACACAGTACATGATATAGATATGATGAACACTTTCCCACCATGAAACCAAGTCCACACAAATGTATAAATCGAATATTTAATATATAGCAAAGGGTATATACAACGTTCACTTAATGACATTTATGATTTGAATGCACTTGTAAGGCAAATGAGTATTCGTAGGCAAATCAACATTGAATGTCCAATCTCTGGTCACGCAGGAAGCAAGTATACAACCTGGTTCTTTAGGGAACTATAGCGATGGTACTTAATGAATTATAGCTGGATATACTAAAGGGGGGTCCCGCTGGTTGTAAGTCAGTAGGGGGGGGGGTTAGGAGAGCCGCCGGCGATATCCCATCTGGCCAACGATTTCTTGGGAGAATTCAGAGTGCTGAACACGGTGCCCACAGAACCTTGGTCCACAGATGAATACCGTTGGGCCCTCTTGTAGACGGTAGCTGCCGGTCCACAACGAAGAGACGTGAGGCGACCTCACTCGGGGTAGAGCGCCGTCTCACCTGGACTCCTCTCGGGGGTAGTTCCAACACTTACCAGTGTTGGCTGTTATCCATGGCATAAATCAAAGCACCCAAAGCAAGTAGATAATCCAAGCCGTGTAGGGCTCGCCGTCGTCCGGGTAAGGTAATCCAATGTGCAGGTCCACTCGTCCTAGCCCAGAACTCCTCGGATGAAAGCACCACACGTGGTCTGCCCAGCCTGGTTAAGACTCTAGATAACGCGAGGAAACGATGGGGGTACTACTCACTGTATAACTCTAACCGAACGATGCACCATACATAATAGACTATTATTAACTTAATAGAAATACGTCCCGCTCGACGGTATAGTGCCAAACTATGACAATTCAACTATTAATCCACACGATGTCTCAATGCCATTCTGAGGCCAAGTTGACCATACTGCACCACACGTGTATCGTGGGTGAGCCTTAACGTTTTGCCACTAGATTGGAGGGTAAAGAACTAAGGGCTAAGGGACTAAAAAAGTTCTACTTTACTTGCGCCATATATATATGCGCTGTGAACAAATAGTACCATTCGTATTTCGCCAGACGTATTCCTACGCGGAACCGGGCTAGTAACGACATGTTCGTCGGCACGATTGAACTTGAACCAAGGGGCTTGGCTGCTGGCGCCAGGTTCTTGTCCAATGAGAGAATGAAACTATTATGGGCTGTTAGTAGACTAAAGGGATATTCAGTGTATATGTACAAGGAATATACAAGGGATATCAAACGATATACAAATACTATTAAATATATATCCATAAATAAATATATATATTCGGTTTAATCTGATCCTTCACAACAGCCGCCCCCTAATTAGTCCCACCTAATTAGCTAAGCAGAGACAGATTAACCGCACTGTCTACCACTCAAGGTCCGCTGTAAGGGTCAGTCAACTCACAAAGTCATGGGGTCATGGTCGTCATCGATAGTGTCTGGGAGTCTAGGCAGTTCTATCAGCCTCGCCACGGGTCGTGTGTAAGTTCGCCCTTGGACGAGCACCTCAGCTGCTCGGACCTTGCCATCGGCACTGGTGATCACTTTGCTTACGCGGCCAGCCGGCCACATAGCTCTGGGTAGTGACTGGTCGATAATCATGACGACTGTTCCTTCTGTCAAATTGTCTCTCTCTTTTACCCACTTCTGGCGGGTCTGTAGAGACGGTAGGTAGTGGAGTAGAAAGCTGTTCCAAAACTTGTCAGCTAGTACTTGACTGTACCTCCACATTCTTCGGCCGTTCGCTTCTTCAGGCCTGTACATTGTCTGGGGTAGCGCGGGGTCCAGCCGCTCCATCAAGAGTGTGTTGGGGGTGACTGGGTCGACATCTGCTATATCACTGGAGACGTAGCCGAGGGGCTTGGAGTTCAATACTCCCTCGATCTCCGTGAGGACTGTCATTAGGACTTCTTCCGCCACAGTCTGGGCCCCAAGCACGGCGTACAGGGCTGTCTTTATAGAACGTACTTCTCGTTCCCAGGTTCCACCGAAGTGGGGTGCGTTCGGGGGATTAAACTGGAAGTCAATCTGGGATGGAGCGAGGTGGGTCTTAAGTTCTGGGCCCATAGCTTGGAAGCTCTGTCTCAGCTCTCTTTCTCCGCCTTTGAAGTTTGTCCCGTGATCAGACAACAATGTAGACGGTTTTCCTTTCCGTGATGTGAATCTTCGGAAGGCCATAAGGAATGAGTCTGTGCTCATGGTTGGAAGGAGTTCGATATGTATCGCTCTGGTGGTCATGCATTTGAATACAATACCCCACCGCTTCTCGGTTCCTCTTCCTTTCTTTATATACAACGGGCCAAAACAGTCCATGCCTGTGGAGTGGAATGGCTTGTCGCCGAGTCGGAGGCGACAGGGAGGTAGGTCAGCCATCCGGGGTATGCTGGGCTGCGCGCGCCACTTTCGGCAGTCTAGACAGGTTCGCTGGAAGCGTCGCACTGCTTCTCTTCCTTGAAGTATCCAATAGCGACGTCTGATCTCCGCGAAGACTCTCTCTGCTCCTGCGTGGTGTACATCCTCGTCGTATTTCTTTATGATCAGCTCTGTGATCTTGTGTCGGCTGTTCAAGACTATCGGGTACTTAACGTCATCCGGTAGATTGGGGGCTCTCCGCAGACGACCACCCACTCTGATGAGATTATGGGCGTCGCTCTCGGGTGCCAGGTGGAGCAATCTGCTGTCTGATGGGACGGGCTTTCCTCCCTGTAGACAGTCTAGCTTGTCGGGGAACGAGTCTCTCTGGGCTCGTTGTAGTAGAAGAAGTTCTGCTTCTTCGTAGTCAGCTGCTAAAATGTCGGCAGTGGGCTGAATCTCTGGGTGGTGCCACAGGAATGTCTTTAGCTGCGCACTCTGTAGGGTAATGCAATCATCTATGTTGGGGTCTGTGGAGGCGACTGTGCTCAGTCCACAGAACATAGGTTTCTTGTTCTCAGCCTCCTCTTTACTCGCTTCCCGTGGGGTGGGCGTAGGCCACTCTTCTTCCGGGAGCTTGAGGAACTCTGGTCCGTCACTGTAGATGTTGCGACGGGTGAGGTCATCTAGGGACATTCCCCGGGTGATGACGTCAGCTGGGTTGTGTTTGGTGTCCACATACCGCCAGCTCGCTGTTTCTGTTAACTCTTGAATCTCGGAGACTCTGACTCCCACGAAGACTTTGTATCTGCATGAATCAGACTTGATCCATGTGAGTACTGTCGTGGAATCTGACCACAAGATTGTTCTGTGCACCGGAATGGTGAGTTCACGTTGGATTAACGTGGCTAGATGCGCTCCTGCTAGGGCTGCGCAGAGCTCTAGACGCGGGATAGATTGTTGCTTTCGTGGGGCTATTCTTGAGCGAGCCAGGATGAAAGCGGTGTGTATCTCTCCTCCCTTCTCTTGGGCACGCAAGTAGGCCACTGATCCATAGGCTACTTCGGAGGCGTCGCTGAAGACGTGTAGATCCATCTTGCATGTCTCTGGCCTCACTGTGGGTGGGAAGTAGCTGCGGCGTATATTGACGCCTGGGAGTGAGCGGAGTTCCGTCTCCCACTCTCTCCATGTGGAGGCAAGGGGTGCGGGTATTGGGTCGTCCCAGCCCTGGTCCTTGTCCCATAGTGCTCGTACAATCATCTTTGCCCTGGTGGTGTAAGGTAGAATACATCCCAACGGGTCATATTGTCTGGCGAGTGTTCTGTACACACTCCGTCTGGTGGTCGGTATCGCCGTCGACCTTCCCTGCTCCGTGGTCAGGGGTTTGTGTCTATAGTGGAGCGAGTCTGTTTTGAAGCGCCAGACTAATCCTAGTGTCATTTCTTGGGCTTCCCCTGGGATGGTCGCCATCCAGGTCTCGCTGCTGGCAGCCTTGTCCGCGGGGGAGAGGCTGCGCAATACGTGCGGGTCGCTGCTGGCCCACTGCCTGAGATCAAAGCCGCCTTTGATCAGGGAGGCGCGTAGCTTGAGTAGGAGAACCTCGGCTTCTTCTTGAGTCGAAACGCTTTGTAAACAGTTGTCCACGTAGAAACTGTTCTTCACACTGTGTCGGACCTCTTCATCTGCTGCTGGGTCCTCTGCGACGTGTTTCTGTAGTGCAAATGTAGCACAGCACGGGCTGCATGTGGTTCCGAAGGGGAGGACTTCCCACTGGTAGATGGCTGGGTGCTCATCTCCGATCCTCTCTCTCCATAGGAACCGCAGCAGGGGCTTGTCCTCCTCCACTAGTCTCACCTGCAGGAACATCCCTTTGATATCCCCGCTGATAGCCACCTTGTCCTGGCGGAAGCGTAGTAGCACGCCTAGTAGAGAGGGGCCGAGTGTGGGGCCGGGCAAGAGCTCTTTATTCAGATTTTGGGATCCGATCTGGTAGCTGCAGTTAAACACAATGCGATTGTTGCCGTTGTGGTGGACCTTGTGGTGCGGCACGTACCATGATTCGGTCGTCTGATCGGCCTCTTTAATGTCAATCTTTGTCACGTGTCCCGCTGTGATTAGCTTCTCAATCTCAGCGCGGTACACACTCTCTTGAGCGGGGTCTTTGGCTAGGCGCCGCTCTGTGTTCAATAGATACCACTCCGTAGCGTCTTTCTTTGCGTGAAAGGTGGGCATTCCCTCTCGCCTCAGGAGTGGAGTTGCGTATCTCATCACTCCGCCGACTGTGACTCTCTTTGTCCCTTGCTCGAGGAGGTTTATGGCGTAAATGTCTTCTTTAGAACGAATGTCTTTCTTTTCGTTCTTAAAGGGCATTGTCTCTAGTGTCCATAGCCTCTCGACATGCTGCAGGAGAGTGGTGTCTTCTTCTGTCACTCTGGAGTGGAGGCAGCTATTGGCTGCTGTTCGGTTGAGAGATTTAGGGAGGGGGCCTTGTAGTGTCCATCCTAGGCGGGTCTCGACTGCTGCAGGACAGCCTCTGGATCCTGTATGGACCCGGTCTATCGGGACTATGAGGTCTGCATGGTCGGAGCCTATCAGCAGGGTCGGGGTGGCGCCGTCTATGAGCGGGATAGGTAGTTGACGCAGGTGCACATATTTATCCATCAGCTTGGCGATGGGGTAGGTGTACTGTGATAGTCCTATTTCTTGGCTGGTGAAAGCATTTGTAATCCTATACCGTCGCTCTGGCTGCCCGCTTGCTGCGATAGTGAAGGAGACGTTCTCGCCTTTTATCGTCTTTAAATCTCTTCTTATTGTCCGAATCGTCATTTGGTTCTCGCTCCCCCGCAGTCCCAGCTGGGCCGCAGCGGACGCGAGCAGAAGGGTCTTCTCTGACCCGTCATCAAGGACGGCGTAAGTGTCCATGACTTTATCTTGGTAGCTCAATGTTACACAGACTACCTTTAAGAGCACTTGGGCGCCGCTGCTGCTGGCGGGGTCAATGTACATGACACTTGCCTTTGTGCTGCTCGATGGTGCAGGTGCAGGCTTTCTTCTGTTACTGTCGTGTAGGACATCTAGGTGGGCTCCGTCACACCGACTGCACCTCTTCTTTAGGCGGCACTCGGCTGCCATGTGACTGCGCGCACATCGGTAACAGCGCCTGTTGGACTTTATCCATTGACTCACTTCTTCTGCATTCATCTTTGTGAACAGGTCACATTGTGACAGCCAGTGTTCCTTCTCGCAGTACGGGCACACCATCTTCCACTTCTCTTTTCTCGAGGGGGTACTGTGGTTCTTACTGCTCGGTACTGATTCTGATTGGTGCATGACAGTCACCGATCTTCTTCCATCGTTTATTCTCCTGGGTCCCTCTCTGGAGCTTGGTGTGCTCCGCACGAACGTATCCAGTCGTAGGCTGCTGACTTCTCTCGCCAGGAAGTCGGCTAGATCGAGGAGGGATGGTTCGGGACCGTTAGGATCACGGTGGTCTCTCTGCCGCCTAAAGCGCTCTTGTCTGGCGGGTGGCAGCTTCTCTAAAATCCTCTCGACGTTAGAGTTGGCGTATAGCTCGTGCATACCCTTTTCTCGTTGCGCTCCCAGCATCCCTACCAGGGACTGCACTTTTATAGACAGGTCGTCTAATGAGCGATTGTCTGTTGCTGGGGGTAGGCGGTCAATATGCCTTATCTCTTGGATTACGTAATCCCATATACGTCCATATCTCTGGTCCAGCGCTGCTAGAGCCGCGGTGTATGGGGTCGTAGAGGTGGCATAGGCTAGCGCTATATTGTGCGCTCGGGGTACTTTCAGGTGCTTCAGTAATATTGCATACTTGTGGCGTTCATCAGCGACATCCACCATCATTGTCTCTAAGCACATCCGGAGCTCCGTGTACTGTGCTCGATTCTCATAGGTGAAGTCTGGAAACGTCGGTGTGCCAATGTATGACGCCGTGGATGGCTGATACATCGGCGAGCGTTGGGGGAGAGGCCTCCTAGGCGAGTCTCCTCTTGCGCCTCTCTGTGGGCTGGTACCGGCAGGGTACCATGGCCCGCTGGTCCAGGTGCTATTCCTCGGGGCTGGTCGTGCGTCGTGCTCACCCGTGAATAGAGTCGGGGGTCTGTAGCGCAGCGCCGCGGGGGTATAGCCTGGGCTGTACTGGACCTCCTGGTCCGGTGGAGTACTGTGCTGTCGTCGGGCTTGGTTCTCCTCCTCTCCCTCTTCTTCTTCTATCAGGTCCTCTAGATCCTGTAGTCGTTTATTTAGCTTCTCCGCAGTGTATGCCGCTCCTTCCTTGTAGCTGGGTCTCGCTTGGACCGGTCGGGGAAGGGGGTCTGCGGGGGGTATAGGCTTGGTCTGTTGGTCAAGTTCAGGGTCGCTTGCTCGGTTAGGGGACGCTGCCCTTGACTGTTGTCTCGACGAGTTCCTTGAACCCCTGGCGGAGGGAGAGGGTGTTGCCTTGGTGATCAGCTGCTCCATTAGCTGCGCTTGTAACTTGTCGCGCTCGGCTTGTAGTCTGTCGCGCTCGGTTTCGCGCTGGATGAGAGCGAGGTCGCGCTCGGTTTCACGCTGGATGAGAGCGAGGTTGCGCTCTGCTTCTCTTTGGGCACCGTCAGCGGCACGCTGGGTGTCTGCTCGGTCTCTTGCCATATTCTCTTCCGTCTGAAGGCGTCTCATCTCCAGGCGTATGCGCTCTTCTTCGCTCCGTTGCTGTGTCTGGAGTCGATCGCGTTCACCCTGAAGTCGATCGCGTTCACCCTGGAGTCGATCGCGTTCGGTAGAGGCTGTCAGGCTGACGAGGAACGCCTGTGATAGCATCCTCTCCGCTTCGCTGGGGGAAGACGGTTGTAGAGGTGAGCCGCTCCTGGCTGTACTCGTTGGGGAGTCCTGGAGCTCTATCTCCTCGGCGCTCTCCTCATCTTGTTCCGTGCAGAGTTCTCTCTCTGTAGGGTTGTCTTCCTCCCGGGGCTGGTCGGGGACTACTTCTTCGGTATTGGCGGGGGGTAAAGGCATGTCAGCTCCCTCCTGGTCCCCACCGTGAGCTTGGTCAGTTACATTAGAACCCACTAGGGCCTCTGTGGTCGGGGTAACCTGGTCGTTAAGGTCAGACATAATTTTACTTTCTACTTTTACCGCGTTTACCGTTTGTAGAAGGCTAGGTAGTTGACTGACAGCGTAATCCTCTAAGTACTGAGGTGTCTGTCGTCTGCGCCGCAGGCGTTCTACGTTAGGAGGACCGTTTCGTGGAGTGTTCATCATAGGCCATTTCAATATTAATAACACTATATTAATATTACACTAGTTACCCTCCGGCTCGAAGGACCAATTGTAACTGAGGGGTACAATTCCCTGACTGTATTGATAAGTATGGTATCATTAAACCACTACCGCTTTATGTACTTTAACTACTGGCCACACAGTACATGATATAGATATGATGAACACTTTCCCACCATGAAACCAAGTCCACACAAATGTATAAATCGAATATTTAATATATAGCAAAGGGTATATACAACGTTCACTTAATGACATTTATGATTTGAATGCACTTGTAAGGCAAATGAGTATTCGTAGGCAAATCAACATTGAATGTCCAATCTCTGGTCACGCAGGAAGCAAGTATACAACCTGGTTCTTTAGGGAACTATAGCGATGGTACTTAATGAATTATAGCTGTATATACTAAAGGGGGGTCCCGCTGGTTGTAAGTCAGTAGGGGGGGGGGTTAGGAGAGCCGCCGGCGATATCCCATCTGGCCAACGATTTCTTGGGAGAATTCAGAGTGCTGAACACGGTGCCCACAGAACCTTGGTCCACAGATGAATACCGTTGGGCCCTCTTGTAGACGGTAGCTGCCGGTCCACAACGAAGAGACGTGAGGCGACCTCACTCGGGGTAGAGCGCCGTCTCACCTGGACTCCTCTCGGGGGTAGTTCCAACACTTACCAGTGTTGGCTGTTATCCATGGCATAAATCAAAGCACCCAAAGCAAGTAGATAATCCAAGCCGTGTAGGGCTCGCCGTCGTCCGGGTAAGGTAATCCAATGTGCAGGTCCACTCGTCCTAGCCCAGAACTCCTCGGATGAAAGCACCACACGTGGTCTGCCCAGCCTGGTTAAGACTCTAGATAACGCGAGGAAACGATGGGGGTACTACTCACTGTATAACTCTAACCGAACGATGCACCATACATAATAGACTATTATTAACTTAATAGAAATACGTCCCACTCGACGGTATAGTGCCAAACTATGACAATTCAACTATTAATCCACACGATGTCTCAATGCCATTCTGAGGCCAAGTTGACCATACTGCACCACACGTGTATCGTGGGTGAGGCTTAACGTCTTGCCACTAGGTTGGAGGGTAAAGAACTAAGGGCTAAGGGACTAAAAAAGTTCTACTTTACTTGCGCCATATATATATGCGCTGTGAACAAATAGTACCATTCGTATTTCACCAGACGTATTCCTACGCGGAACCGGGCTAGTAACGACATGTTCGTCGGCACGATTGAACTTGAACCAAGGGGCTTGGCTGCTGGCGCCAGGTTCTTGTCCAATGAGAGAATGAAACTATTATGGGCTGTTAGTAGACTAAAGGGATATTCAGTGTATATGTACAAGGAATATACAAGGGATATCAAACGATATACAAATACTATTAAATATATATCCATAAATAAATATATATATTCGGTTTAATCTGATCCTTCACAACAGAGACAGTACCCCCGAAATCCTCTTTTTGCTTTTTTTCCGACGATATTGAGATAAATGAGTGTAATATGTAATCATTATAAGATTTTGACCATGTCTTTTATGCAAAATCCTTTTCTTCAAAGTAACTGGTAACTGATGGGTTCAGATAAATGTAGTGGAATAAACGGTACAATATTACCTTTGAAATGTAGTGGAGTAAAAGTATAAAGTTCCCTAAAAAGTACAAGTAGCTCGAAATTGTACTTAAGTACAGTACTTAAAAATACTTTCCACCACTGTGGGGTAAGCTGGAGTAATTATTTAGTTTTTATATCGTTTAGAAAATACTGTATAATATGTTTGGTCTTCTAGGTCTACTGGACCTGTCTTACTCAGCCAGCATAAGTTCTGCTCTGAACTCACACCCACCACCCTACAGCTCCCCCTACTGTTCACATCACAACATGACATCACAGCATCAACTGCAACAACCCCAGTTGAGCTCCCAGAGAGGAGAATCAAAGCTTGAAGATTATATACTTTCACATTTGAAGCGTGTCCACTTCAAGAGGACGTAATGAGAGCAGCAGCATAACTGGACCACATACCACTTTAACATAACCTAACCTTTAATCAGAGCAGCAGAATTGGACCACACACCACCACTTCTTTAACATAACCTATTTTTCATCCAATTTAATTGTATTTAATTAAAGTAGCTCAAACTACTTTGCGAAAAATTATCCACATATGAAATGTAACACAGAATCATAAGAAAACATAATACAGTCACATGATGGCATACTATACCACTCAATTGAGTTAATTGTAAAGTGCAGCTTCCCACTTTAATAGCATGCCTACCAATCAGACATGAAATAGCACCAAATAACCCTGTCTTGGTTCTTCGCAGAACAGAAAGTCCATGGAACAGGCACGTGCACACATAGAGCCAAGGGGTGCTTAAGCACCTGCCCTTTTGAGCCTCATAAAAAAAAGATTTATATAGACTGCCCTTCCAACTGAAAAGTGTCAGGATAGAATCAAAATATTAGGTAAAGAGAGAGAGATGCCCCATATTCCATTGCAGTTTGCACGGCCTCCTCTCCGTGGACCTACAGTATATATTTTATGCATAGCGTGGGTGGTGATGATGGTGATAGAAACCGCTGTGGCCCATACAGTTGAATGCTGGTATTACACTCACTGAGGGACACGAAGAAGTCAAGTCCGATGGGATTTGGGAATCTCAAATACAAATCGGGATTGGAATAAAAAAGGCATTTATATTAAACAATACAGAATACACAGCACTTCTTGGGGTCTGTAGGGTAAGCACTTATTCCCTCCCCCCTGAACATTTATGGAGATGTATGGGCCTTTTAAGTCAGTGATAAAAGTGTCTTTCAAGGATAAGTGAGCTCCTGCATTGATTATTATAGTTAAATATTCAAGATTTGATCACCAAAACCCCCCAAAAAGCATAAAAAGGGGGCCCCCCCGCCCGAAAAGGGCCCTTAAAAATCTAGGTTAAAAGACACACAGGTATAGTGCCCTTTTCAGCCTTTGAGCACCTGCCCCTCTAAAGTCCTGTGCACGTCCCTGCCATGGAATGTATGTGCAGGTAAAACAGTCGACAACACGCTGAACTGACACCTTTTTAGACCATTTGCCAACTTGATCCTAAGTAACAATGGTCAAACTTCTTATGACCACCTCATATCAGAAGGTCTCACTCTCATTGAGTCCTCATGTGGTCTCAGAATAGTATTGTTTGTAGGTGAGGTTTTTAATATTTAGTTTTTGTATCACTTCATTTCAGTTTTCTAGCATTTTGAAAATCACTCGATTTGGAAAAAACAACACTTTCCATGAGAATTGCCTTTTACTGGAATATTCTAGAACGTTGTCATTGTTCGGCCATGTCATGAATCGTTTTCAAATAAACGCTAGATTATCGATAGTATATGTGTACGCACGCACGCTCTTTTTAGTGATCAACCGTGTATACTGTAAAACACATATTCCCCGCTGCTCCGAGAGTCCAACATGAAGCTGGTAGGCGCCGGTTGCATGAGTGAGGAGTAAAACGTGGATTCCGGTTTTTTTTTCCCCATTAATTTTCATTGAGTTCAATCCAAAAGGGTGAATTACCATCTGGGAGATGATAGGGGGCGCTTTTTTCACATCTGAGCGCCTGAGGCAGCTGAATGTCCAACGGTAGACTCGCTTGATGCAATATGATTTCAGATCGCTAATAAATAAAAAGAAAAACGAATAAAACGAATATTCTTGGATGTGGGCATTGAACCCGCAGGGGGTAAACCCGAGAAATCTCGGGCGTGGCATGCAAAGTGTCGCTTAATAAATATCTAGGAGCCGCCCCGAGACAAAGCAGGACATTGTCAAAAAAAAAACGATCCCAGACGAATTCTGCCCCGTGGCATCTGCCGATGTGACAGTCAAGCGTCCGTCCTCCCCCCCCCCCCCCCCCCCCCCCAGAGCACCGGCGAGAGGGTTAGTCTCTGTTGTTGTTGTCCACCACGTTGCCATGGCGTCTGCGTTTACCCCGGGGGTTGCGTCTGAGAGCACAGACCCTTTTTCACGCCTCAGTAGAGAGTTTGTCTTTGTCGGACGGCTGGACGTGGATCTCGGCCTTGTGGTACGCGGCGTCGTACTGGTCCTTGGGGGGTCTCTTGAAGAAACCGCACTGAGGGGGAGCGAGGGGTGAGGAGGGGTCAGTGACATCATCACACAAACAAGAAGTACAGACAATATCTGAAGGAAACTGTGGCTGGAAACATGAGAGTCGCTGTGAACAAAGAAACGTAAATGTACAACGTCTGTCTTTAGTTTTAGACCCAAATAGGACCCGTTCTTTTTCGTAGCACGTCACATCCCACAAATTCTGGAATTTTGGAACCTATGGAACCCGTTCTAGTGACTGGCTGGTCCTTAACTCTGTGTGAAGCCCAAATTAAATTGACATTAGCAACTTCAGAGGCCAGAATGTGGGACCTATAAACACATTTACTATCCAATAGCATTGTGAGGCTGAACACAGAAGATGTGCTCAAAAAATAAATAATAAACATTTTCAGACTATGCTCTCCCCCTCCCTCCCGCTCTCTCTCTCCTGCTCTCTCCCCCTCTCTCTCTCTCCCTCACGCCCTCTACTTGATGGTTGTTACATAAGGGATAATGTATAGCTACGAGGTCATTGTCGCAAAATAATTGACCGACACGGAGTTTAAAATACCGAGGCGCCGCCCTGAGGTGTTTTAAACGTCAGTTTAAACGTAGCTATACATTATCCCGCTTATTACATGGCTAACTTACTAACAATATACCTAATTCATTTTACATCGACAAGACGAGATCAAAATGCAGACGCAGTTCTGTTCTGGCTCCGCTGTCGTCACACACACTCCGCTGTCAGTGCAGCCAGCAGGTGTGTCAGTGGTCTTGATTGCGAACAGCTGCGCACAGCGGTCATTATTGTTTGTCAGAGGTCCGTTATCGAGTAATAACGGACCTCTGACGAGCGCTATTGACCAATCACAAGCAAGCATTTCGGCAAATGTGAAAACGCCATGTAATAAACACATTTACTATCCAATAGCATTGTGAGGCTGAACACAGAAGATGTGCTCAAAAAATAAATAATAAACATTTTCGGACTATGCTCTCCCCCTCCCTCCCGCTCTCTCCCCCTCTCTCTCTCTACCCCCCCCTCTCTCTCCCCCCTCTCCCTCTCCCCTCCTCTCTCTCCCCCTCACCCCCCCGCCACGCTCCCCATATCTCCCCCTTCTCTCTCTCTCCCCCCTCTCCCTCTCTCCCCCCTCTCCCTCCCCCCTTTCTCTCTCTCTCTCCCTCCCCCCCCCTCTCTCTCCCCCCCTCTCTCTCCCCCCTCTCTCTCTCCCCCTCTCTCCCTCTCCCTCCCCTCTCTCCTCTCTCTCTCTCCCCCCTTTCTCTCTATCCCCCCTCCGCCCTCTCCCTCTCCCCCACCACCTCTTCCTCTCCCCCACCACCTCTCTCTCTCCCTCCGTCCCGTCCCGTCCCCCTCTCTCTCTCCCCCCCTCTCTCCCCCCCCCCCTCTCTCTCTACCTTCCACAGCAGGAACACCAGCAGAGCTGAGGATCCCGGCGAGAACTGTGACCAGGATGATCCGCCAGGGGGCGCCACCGTACTGGGCCACCGTCTTCTCCGGGAACACGGTCACTCTCACCTGCAACCTAGGCTGGTAAAGCTATGCCTGGTAAAAGCTATGCCTCCTAAAATGTGAATCGGAAATACAGAAATACCGCTACAGGCTTTCCGGTTTCCGGGCACCCCTGATCTGTTTATAGTCCCAGCGAAACAAACAACAAGCAGGTCTGTCAGCCTGTCGAGGGAGGCGATAACGAGGTTGTTTCTGGGGGAATACATTTTCATGAGCACCGTGTCGTGATTTCAGGGGCGGGACTTCCTACCTGATTCCCACTTTCGGCCGTAGTGCTTTACCAGGCTTTATCTCTCGAGATAAAGCTGGGAACGAGGTTACCTGCAACCAGAAGCAAGTCAAGTCAAGTCAAGTCAGTTTTATTTGTATAGCACATTTCCAGGCAGCGGCAGCTGACACCAAAGTGCTTCACAAGCAGGTTGATAAAAACAAATTAGTGTGAGGCAAGGTATAAGATTAAAAGAAAGAAATAAAAAACATGGCAAAGCAATGAAGCAACAAAACAAACAATATGGTGCAAGATATAAGATTAAAAACATAATAAAGCAATGAAAGTAATAAAACTGGTAGGACACAGTAAAACAAAGAGGATAGAAGGGTCAGGGGTCTAGTGGTAGTTAAGTAGGGGGAAGGCCAAGGAGAACAGGTAGGTTTTCAAGAGTGATTTAAAGCCTGTACGTCTGGGCAGTCCTACGCTGAGGGGAGGCTGTTCACAGTCTAGCAGAACAAGCGTTTGATTCCTGATTAGTTGACGAGGCAGTCACTCAAACAAGCTGCTTCTATAGTCCATCTATTCTCAGTGCAGCGTCCAAGGAAGTCCAGACCTATCTATAAACACAGACAAATGTTTTTCATTCTTTCTCTATTTCTATTCTACATTATCACATGAGCAACATGTCTCTGCTGCATTCTATTTATACATAGATTTATTTTATTTTATTTTATTTATTTGCATTTATTTTGTACCTTTATTTATAGATTGGGACACACTAAGAGGAATATCACATAAAGGTGTGCCCTGTTGACATATTACAACTATATTACATTTGTATGCTGTATATAAAAACAACCAATTTAAGTGCATCAGTGCTGTATATACGTATGATCTACAACCACTTTGTCGACTGATTTTATATTGTTGAGCCTATGTGGATGAAACGTCTGTCTCATCTTGTAAGCTGGTCATCGCTGTATATGAGGGAAACCTCAGTGTCTCACGAGTTTAAATATAAAGGTTTAAAATTAAGTCATACTTTTAAGGCGAATGAAGGAAGTCCTTCATTCCGACAGCCGTCAGACTTTACAACGCATCACTGTGCCTCACTGCATCACTGAGCACAGAGTGGCAGTTACCATCTTCCTGGACTCTTACTTTTAAAACAACATTGTTAAATATTACACTTACTGTACACTTACTGTAGATTTCTGTATATTTTTACTGTATATTTTATATTAGAATGTATATACATAACATAGGAAATGTAAATCCCGGACCGTATTTTATTATTATTATTTTATACTTAGGCTTATTTTATTCTTTATTCTTAGGCTTATTTAAAAAAAAATTATTCTTATTTGTGACTTTGTTCTGTCTACCTAAATGTTTACTGTGAGCGATTAGTAGTGCCAAATTTCCCTCTGGATGATTCAAGTATTTCTATTCTATTCTATTCTATTCTAAATAACGACCAATGTTGAGTCTCTAGTCTTACCGGGGGCTGTAATGCAGAAAGAGATCGATTTTGGTTGGGTCTAATCTGTGTCCAGGGACGTGCACAGGACTTTAGAGGGGCAGGTGCTCAAAGGCTGAAAAGGGCACTATACCTGTGTATGTTTTAACCGAGCGCACGTAGCGCGCATGCCCGATTTTTAAGGGCCCTTTTCGGGCGGGGGGGGGGGGGGGGGGGCCTTTTTATGCTTTTTGGGGGGTTTTGGTGATCAAATATTGAATATTGAACTATAAGAATCAGTGCAGGAGCTCACTTATCCTTGAAAGACACTTTTATCAATGACTTAAAAGGCCCATACATCTCCATAAATGTTCAGGGGGGAGGGAATAAGTGCTTACCCTACAGACCCCAAGAAGTGCTGTATATTCTGTATTGTTTAATATAAATGCATTTTTTTATTCCAATCCCGATTTGTATTTGAGATTCCCAAATCCCATCGGACTTGACTTCTTCGTGTCCCTCAGTGAGTGTAATACCAGCATTCAACTGTATGGGCCACAGCGGTTTCTATCATCATCATCATCATCACCCACGCTATGCATAAAATATATAGGTCCGCGGAGAGGCACGCTGAGGAGGCCGTGCAAACTGCAATGGAATATGGGGCATCTCTCTCTCTTTACCTAATAATAATAATTTTTCAGTTGGAAGGGCTGTCTATATGCGGAACGGTAAAAAATAAGTTTTATTTTTATTTTTTACAAGGCTCAAAAGGGCAGGTGCTCAAGCACCCCTTGGGCTCTATGTGTGCACGTGCCTGTCTGTGTCTAATGAATGGGTTCTTGTGTTGGGTTTAGGGCTGTCCCCGACTAAGGATTTGGATGTTTTTATTTTTTATTTTTTTCATTCCATTTGGGCTGTGGGGGGTGCTTAATGTCTGAAGGAGTCGACTGAAGGCTTCTTGTCCTCTGCAAAAGCATGCAATTGGTCCACTGATGGATACATCTTGATATTTGTCTAGTCTAGTAGTGTGTTCATTAGATGGGTGAAATCCTCTTTCAGTGCCTCTGTGCCTGTTTTCGTAGGCAGTTAGCCTCTGGTATGTGTGCCATTAGCGTTAGCCACGCTTCTAGACCTCTTTTCTTTTGGAAAGAATGATACAAAAAAAAGATTTGTATTTTTATTTTATTTTGTATTATATTCGACTAAGAGGTTGGCCAGTCGACTACGGCTCCTTTCGACCGATTAGTCGACTAATCGATTAATAGGGGTCAGCCCTAGTTGGGTTATGTGTTGATTTGGAATGTCTTTGTCTAGTGGTTATGAGGAGTATTAGAGTATGGAATGTTGTGCTGTTTTTGAGCACGTTTTAGTTTTCTCTGAGATGTCTCCGTTTGTTGTTTTATTGATATTTGTTGTTTTATTGATATTTGATTTGTTCTATTATGTTTGTATATTTGTTATTGTTCTATATTTGTTTGTATGTCTGATTTTGATTTGTTTTAATGTTCTATATTTGTTTGTATATTTTATTGGTGTTTTATTTAGTTTTGATGTTGTTTTATTGATTATTCTTGTTTGATTTTTACATGGGTTAGGGTTAGGGTTAGGGTTAGGTTTTTATGTTGTTTTATTGATTATTCTTGTTTGATTTTTACATGTTTGTATCCAGACCCCAGGAAGAGTAGTCGCTGCTGAGGCCGTGACTGATGGGGATCTGAAATAAAGAAATAAAGAAATTACCGAAGTCTCTGCGTTTCTCAGCACCACGTTGTCAGCCGGAGCGTCGAGGCGGAGCGACGCCTTCACTATTATGTCCAGGTAGTTAAAAGAGGCATAATTCTGCACGGAGGGAAACAGTCAGTTAGGAAGTCAGTTAAGCGAGTTGGCCACATGTTATTAATGAGGCTTAACGTGCACATCTGTCTGAATATACCTGCATATAATCCTTCTATATATATGAAACGGTTGTCACATCGTCACCTTAAACTTCGATGCCCCGAGGGAGTTTCGAACCCGGGCATCCCACACCGCGGGCAACAGCACAGACCGCTATACCAAGAGGTGAACTCACTACTTTGTAACGTGTCTGTGTGTCTTTTGAGGATGAGAGTGAGTTTAACCCATATAGCGCCGCTACTCACCCCAGTCACTTCACAACATCTGAAGTCCTTCATGACTGCGCTTCGCGGTACCATCCATTACATATAGACCTACTTATACACCAGCATATAATCCATATAACTCTGTATGGTAGCATGTATAATAATGCGGTATATACTGTATATATATTCATTCTTACCGTATACATATGTAACGGATGAGTAGCGGTGCTATGGGTTAAACTCACTCTCACATCCTCAAAAGACGCATAGACCCATTACTTAGAAGTGAATTCACCTCTTGGTATAGCGGTCTGTGTTGCTGCCCGCCACTGGCGGACTCAGGGGGCGATCGCCCCCCCCCCCCCCCCCCCCCCCTGGTGCCCCCACGGTCGAAAAACGCACGCTAAAGTGCCCTTTTGAGTGGCGAAAGATTAGAGGGTGTGCCCTATTGGTGCTCTTCCAATGGTCTAAACTTAACCATGTGCCCCCACAATTGAAAAACATCACGCAAAAGTGCCCTTTTGAGTGCTTTTGTGCCCCACGGTTAAATAATGTCATGCAAAAGTGCCCTTTTGAGTGGAAATAATTAGAGGATGTGCCCTATTGGTGCCCCTCTAATGGTTAAACGTGACCATGTGCCCCCACCCACAGTTGAAAACATTGCGCTAAAGTGCCCTTTTGAGTGGCGAAAACGAGAGGACGTGCCCATTGGTGCCCTTCCAATGGTCTAAACTTGACCATGTGCCCCCACAGTTGAAAACATTGCGCTAAAGTGCCCTTTTGAGTAGCGAAAATGAAAGGACATGCCCATTGGTGCCCTTCCAATGGTCTAAACTTGACCATATGCCCCCACAGTTGAAAAACTTCACACAAAAGTGCCCTTTTGAGTGAAAAAACTAGAGGATGTGCCCCTCCAATGGTCTAAACTTGACCATGTGCCCCCACAGTTGAAAACATTGCGCTAAACCTAAAGTGCCCTTTTGAGTAGCAAAAGCGAGAGGACGTGCCCATTGGTGCCCTTCCAATGGTCTAAACTTGACCCAGACGGTTAAATAATGTCACACAAAAGTGTTAGCTACAACTCTGAGCAGCCCCGTCACTACAATATTCCATCCATTTAAATGTTCAGTTTTAGACACGTCCCCTCTTGAATGTTCAGATGCCAGAGGGCTTAATGCAGTCTGAGCTGTAACCCTGCATCCTACTGCTGTGTGTGAGGTAGGTAATACAGCAAGCTTTCTTTGAAGTTGCAAAGATTGAGTTTGTTTTACCAATTATGCATTACTAAATACTAATGTATGTACACTGCAAGTGCTTTTATTGGTGGCAGTATGTTTTAGCCTAGGCTAGCTGCAACTGTAGCTAGCTAACTAAACAGGTACCTTGCTTAGCTGATTCTATGATAACCTGTGTTCTCAATTTAGAAATAAAGTGTACAAATTATTTTAGGATTATTTGCACAAAATATACCCATAGCACTTTAAAGTTCAGTGTGAATTGCTTTTTAAAGCTAATTTAAGAGTGGTAGTAAACCCCAAAATTGGCCATTTTAGTTTTCGTTTTTGAGGACTGCATACTTTTTTTTGCAAACCAAAATACTATACTTTATACTTATACCACATGTATGAGCCTGGTCTCTTTTGAAAGATGACATTCTGGAGTTTCTGATGAAATAAGGACAACTCACCTTTAGTGCTAATGAAATAGAGTAACATAGGTCTGAACTTGAGTTGTAGAAAAACGTGTTACTCACGTTTTTCTGTAGTAGTCCTGAAATAGTATTTTCCCAGAATGGCTGGAGGCTTAAAAAATACCCGAGATCCATAGCCTGAAGTCTTATGTAGATCATAAAGATCCGTTCAAAAATGAGTGATTAGGAGTGATTTTGGTAAACTGTGTACAAAAGAAAAGCTCAGGTTTCTCATAGACTTCAACTAATTCTGCAATTTTTCTCTTCCTGTTTTCACTCATGACTTCTCACCTAGATCCCTGATTCGTACATCCCCAGGTGGGGTATCATTGGAAATCCACCCTCATTGGCTACAACCCTGTCCAATCATTTTCGAGATTGCCAAATGATTGACGGAACTAGAGCCCCAAGAGTCGGGAGTAGTATTTGCGCAATAACATGTACTTCGCGCAAGCCTCACATATCGGCATGTAACTCGAGAACCGCTGAACGGATTTTGTCACCTGAAAGGGCTATCGACAGGCAACCAATGGGGCTTTAATTCGATATATATATATATTGTATTACAAAAATATGCACAACCGAGCCACTAGAGGTCGCCAAAGTGCAGGTGGGCAAATCGTCCTCAAGAGAGCCCACATGTGGGCCCCCACCTGATACGAAGTGGGTTTAGCATTGGCCTATATTTTATGATTACAGAATGCCAAGGAGAGAAAGAAATCAGAATAATATTAAAAAGCAGCTGAAAAATGCTCTTTGAAAAATGGAGGAGATAAGGATACAGTTATGTATTTGTAAGTCCTCACTACTAGATCATAGCTGTCAACATTTCGATTTGAAAAAACGTGCAGGTTTTAGCCACGCCCCTAATCCTGGCCCCCTCCCACCCGGCCCCGCCCCCTCCCAATGGAGCTGCCTCGTCGCTGCTGGTCAAAACCGGTATTATTTTGTTTTCCTACTGTGTAGAGTGTAAATGCTATAAAAATACAGTAAATTACCTTTTATCAAAATATTAACCATTAAATAAAGGTTGTAATCTGTAAATGCATTTGATTTTACTGTAATTTGACAGTATTTGGAAACCATAGATGCCAGACATTTAGTTTTCTTGCAGCTTTTTTTCTTACAGTCTACAGTCAGTGAATCCTAAATCTCCACTAGGCAACCACTTAAAGTTATCAGTCCAACAAGGACTGGGTGAACTAGTTGCTACATTAAATTAATCAGATACCTGGTTGAAAGTGAAATGCTGTGAACATCCCTGCATTAAGTGTAAGACAAATTCAGTATAAATTCAGTTTATGTAGTAGTAGCATTAACATGTTCATATTTATTGAAATCTTACAATTCATACATAAATGTTATGATGAATTGAAAATGGGGGAAGAAGACCTTCTCTGGTCTGCATCCCCTTAACAATTGTGTATTGCACAATACTGTATTGTACCCATCTGTTAAAGTTAGCAATCAATCAATGTATTACCATAGTGTCTTTATACCTTCATCACTGTAGGCTACATATTAATACGACAACTCAAGAAGAATCAAGAGGTTTATTTGTCACATACAGTGAAATGCAGGTGGTCACGCCCGCATTGATTGTGCAAAATGCAAAAAAATATAGACACAGGATATGCATGATAAAAAAAGACATGCCATGTTCCTGAAAAAGCTATAAAAAATACCTATGGTCATTAATTTAGCAGTGGGAAATGGGAATATCATTTTTGGAACAGTGTGTGTGTGTCTATTATGTCTGTGTAGTATGTCTGTATGTCTGTATTGAGCCGTACTGTATTGTACCCATTCTGCAATCTGTTAAATAAAGTTTTCATTCATTCTACAGAGAAAAATGAGATAGAAAAAAAGCCAATGCGATTTTGTGTTTTTCCTCAATATCTCTGCAATGCCTGCGAGTTACCAGTAACTGTATTTGTCATACCATGACAATTCACGACAACTTTTAAAACGGATCAATTTATTTATATGTATAAATCGCATTCAGGAAATTGGGCGTCAGTGAAGGCATGCTATCCGTGGAGGAATGGCAGGAGCAGGAGCGAACGGCTGTTAGTGTTCACCAACCAACACATTTACACATTCCTGCATTTGTATTGTTTTATCCACAGAAGATTTGCAAACCTTTTGTTCCAGAGACAAAAGCCACAGAGTGGGCAATCAAGAGACACTGGCTAAGTTGATTTGACACCCTCGGTCCGCGGCCGCCTCGGTGCATCAGTCTACTCTCTCCCCTGAGCTCTGAGCTTTATCCGGTCGCGTCGCTGTCTTCTTCTGGTCGCAACGGTCTGACTTCCTGTGATAACGGTCTAATCTACACTGCTGCCACCTGTCGTCACGGAGGAGAATTGCACCCATTTTGTAAAAAAAATAAAAATAATAATAAGTACAAAATACGTACCAATCCGTGAGCCGTGAAGAGGCCGTGCAGAGGGTCGAAAAAACAGGAGAATCCCGGTAAAACCGTGAGAGTTGACAGCTATGCTACTAGATACATGTACAAGCTAGGGTGACCAGATGCAAAAAGTCCAAAAGTGGGACAACAGTAAGATTTTGGTGGGACAAAGTGGGACAACAGTAAGATTTTGGTGGGACAAAGTGGGACAAAGTGGGACAGATAGATAATGTAAATTTTTTTATTAGAATAACTGCCATGGTCTTCACTGAATAGATTTAAATCAAAGGTTAAAGGTTAAATCAAAATAAATACAAATTAAATACCACCTAACATCTGTTTTAAATATTCAAACGTCATCACTTGACAGGAATGTCTTGTGTTTGATATTCCCTGTTAACACAGAACTAGGGAAAACAGTGTAGTATAATACAAAAATAATAATACAAATAAATTGTGTTTCTATATTAGAATAACTGCCATGGTCTTCACCGAATAGATTTAAATCAAAGGTTAAAGGTTACCACAGTCGGCTGACCTGTATGAATGGGAGTGTTGTACTGTGTGATAGACACTTGTTATCTCAGCTGCAGTGACCTTGTCCGTCTGGCTATCATTGTTTGGTTTAAAAAGAAACGTATCCATAGATCTGGATGTTTCTTTTTGGTGAGCCACTTTCAAGTGAGACTCACGTCCACTGTGGCGCTTCAAGTCGTATTCTCCTCCATGCGCAATTGAAAACGAACTATGACACAAAACACAGAAAGCCTGCTGCGGATTTCCTGCCATCTGCCTCACCCAGTCATGTGTCGTTTGCCAGTCTTGGTTGTAACTGCAGGTCCGTTTCTTTTTACTGCTTTCCATCTTGAACTAGTTTGCTTGTAATGTTGTTGTGTTTTTTTGACCAATCAGATTTGCGATATGAGGTAGCGTCTCGACTCAGTCTCAGTCACGTCACAAGCAGGCAAGCAGCGCGCTAAAGTACTATAACCAATCAGAGCAATGTGTGTGGACAAGAGGCGGGTTGCTACGTTTACTGTCTGTAGGGAGGGGCTTTTAGACGCATGTTTTTTTTGGCTTCGAAAAGAGGGACATCCTCTCAATATGAGGGACGTGGGACATTTGGTCAAATGGTGGGACAGTACAACCAAAAGGGGGACACCTGGTCACCCTAGTACAAGCTTGTCTCACAGAGCCATAGTTTGGATTATAACTGAGAATCTGGTGCTAACATGGTCAATAATGCTTATTTTGGACAGACAATTGTGTCTTAAACATTTAAATTGACCAACCATAGACCCTTTTTATTCCAATCAAGGCAAGAGGGCTAGTGGTGGTAGTGCTATATGACATATTATTTTATAATACAATTATAACATTGTAGGCTACAGTACAAATATTATATACAGTACAATTATATTACTATTATAAAACAAATATTATTTGCTCCATCTTAGATAAAGACAGTAGGCCTACAGACAATGAAGATGGAGATAGTCAAGAGGGAAATAATGATATCAGGAAGAGAGATGGTGAAGAAGTGGAGGAAAGAGAAAATGCAGATGATTCTATGAAGAGAAATTATGAAGAAGTGGAGGAAAGAGAAATGCAGATGATTCTATGGAGAGAAATTCTGAAGTTGAGGAAAGAGAATGCAGATGACGCTATGGAGAGAAATTCTGAAGTTGAGGAAAGAGAATGCAGATGACGCTATGGAGAGAAATTATGAAGTTGAGGAAAGAGAATGCAGATGACGCTATGGAGAGAAATGATGATGAAGACGGTCATGGAGATGCTAAAGAAAGCGAGTGTAGCCGGTGTGATCTTGTCTGCGTTGTGTTTAGTCGATTCGACCCCTGTTAAGGGATCGCCCTGAGTGGGAGTTGAACCCCGGACGCCCGTGTCGCGGGCGGCATCACAGACCACTAAGCAAGAAAGCAAGAAGTGAATTCACTTCTTGCTTCCGGGTCTGGATGCCTCTGGGGAGTGAGTTTACTTGCAGTACCGCTTACCATCCACAGCCACGTCACTACTTGTACCCGTGACTGTGGATATACTGCGGTACCTCCGTTACACGTGCAGCACAGCATTGATTGATTGATTGAATTGATTGATTGATTGATTGAAAACTTTATTAACAGATTGCAGAATGGGTACAATACAGTACAGCTCAATACACACAATTGTTAAGGGGATGCAGACCAGAGAAAGACTTTCGTCTTGTTTACATCAGGGTCCCCCATTTTCAATTCATCAGGACATACATGACATACAGATAGTCAGTACTGCTACATCTATACATTTATGACATACCAGATTTGCAAATACAGTACTGTTTGTGATACAGAAGGAGTCAAGAAAAGGGAGTATATACATTTGACGTAGAAACTGTACATTGGAGGAGGTTGGGTGGGGGGGGTTGGGTACATTGGGATATTGACAACCATACTGGGTAATTTACATTGGAGGTGGTTGGGGGGGGGGCACACTGTATAAACAAGCAAAACTGTACATTGAGGGGGGGGGGGGGACACTGTACAAACAAACAAAATTGTACATTGGACTATTGACAAAACCATACTAGGTAAATGACTGTACATTGGAGGGGGTTGGGTTAGGATATTTACAGGGGCCAGTGTTGAATTGCAGTCTCCCGTAGGTATCCCTTGAGAGAGGTTTTGAAAGTGGGTAGTGATCCACATTCCTTTACAGCTTTGGGTAGGGCGTTCCACATTGATGTGGCATAATTGCGAAACGTGTTTAGTCCCTTATTTGAGCCGAATCTGGGTTTAACATGATTTGTGGAGCTCCCTCTGGTGTTGTGATCGTGGTATTCACTGACCTTTGGGAAGTATTTTGCCATGTACATGGGTACCTTGGTCGTGTAGTGTATCTTGTAGACCAGGCCCATTGCAAGTTGCTGTACTCTGTCATCTACTCTAAGCCATCCTAGGTTGTCAAAGTGGGCAGGGGTGAGGTGGGTTCTAGGAGTAAGGTCAAGCAGTAGTCTGACCAGTTTGTTTTGAGATGTTTGTAATTTTGTTTTTAGCGCCTTTGAGGTGCTTTGGTACCATGAGGTGCAAGCATAGTCGTAGTACCCCTGAATGAGTGCTCCTGCCAGAGTCTTCAGGGTATTCTTGTTTACCAGAGAGGAGATCCGGTACAAGAATCGAGTTCGTTGGTTGACTTTTTTTATTACATTGGATGCCATTTTGTCACAGGAGAGATTAGCCTCTAGGATGGAACCCAGGTAGGTAATTTCATCTTTCCTTGTGACAATATTGTCACCCACTGTAACTGAGAAGCCGTCGGTCTTGCTGAGTTTGTTATTTGAACCGAAGAGAATGGACTCTGTTTTGCCCATGTGTAATGATAGTTTGTTATCAGCGAGCCATATGCAGATTCTGCCTAGTTCCGAGCTGAGGGTTTTTTCAACCTGTAACTTGTTCTTGTCAGAGACCAGCAGGGCTGAGTCGTCCGCAAACAGGAACAAGTTGCAGTCACAAGCTGACGACATGTCATTTGCATAAATTAGGAACAGTAGCGGTCCTAGTATGCTTCCTTGTGGAACACCACAGCTCACTGTGAGGGGGGGGGGATAGGGTACCGTTTACCTCCACCATCTGTTCCCTCCCCTCAAGGTAGGATTGCATCCAGCTCACTGATAGACTATCAAAACCAATTGCTTTTAGCTTGTCAATCAGAATGGAGTGATTGACCGTGTCAAAGGCCTTTTGTAGGTCCAGCATGACCATGCCGCAGTATTTGCCTGCGTCCACCTCTTGTTTGATGTGGTCATTCAAATAGAGAAGGCATGTGTCAGTGGAGTGGGATGTTCTGAAGCCAGATTGGAATTCGTAGATTAGATTTTTTTCCGCTAGGTACTTTTCGACCTGTTCGTAGACTATTTTTTCCATGACTTTCGAGATGGAGGTGAGAATAGAAACAGGGCGGTAGTTGCCTGGGTCTAATTTGCTGCCCTTTTTGTGCAGAGGGGTCACCCTCTGCTCCTCTCCCCAGAGCTCACAGTCTATGTACAGATACCGAGATGTCACTCCATGTTACCTGTTACCTGTTTACTGCACAATGTTGTTTTTTCATTTTTTGATTCTATTATATGTTGTACCACTGTATTGCACATCGTTGCGGGCAAGACCACCCGCATTTCATTGTATACCTGTATGCCGTGACAATTAAAACTCTTGACTTGACTTGACTTGAGTCCTCTGCTTTTCCATTGAATATCGGCTCTTCGTTAATGGTATGCTTAGCCTTTACTATGGTCGGCCTAGCGACTAGCCACGCGGTGCTCCCGGTGCTATCCTAGCCTATAACTTCAGCTAAGCTTGATACAGTACCTCCACTATTTCGCCCCGGCGTTATCTGGGCCCATAACCTGTTAACAGAACTCACTTCAGGGCGACAATAATGTGGTCAAGAGGCATGGTTTCTATCTTGTGCCTGAACTGGCGTGGCTTCTTTCATTCACATATAAGCAGCAGTTGTACAACACTCTTCTCTCTTTGAGAGACGTTGGAGGAGAGAACGAAAGGGGTGGGCACCATTCCTTTTATAGTTGCTCTAAGGTAGAATACCTGGGTGGCTATGCCCAGAGCGCCCTCCAGTGGGGACAGATATATATGCACCAAGGCAATCACTGATAGAGACAATTGTCTACACAGATAAACAGTTACTGGTGTAAACAGTCATATGTACAGTTGGACAGTTACTAACAATCCCATACAGAGTCTCTTATCTCAACAGCTTTCGTGTCGGGGCGGGTGGGTGGATGCTTTACTCTAAACAAACTAAACAGGTTAACTTTATAAGGAATAGCAAAGGGGGGAAAAATAAGAAAAATAAATGGGAATAGCTGTAGATTGTGAGCACATTTTATAATGTTGACCCTCATGCTGCAATGAATGTAAGTAAAACTAAGGAACTTGTCCTACATAACAGTATCGAGGACCTGGGCGACGTGCGAGACAGAAGAGGGCTGAAGCACGGAGAGAGAGAAGGAGATACAAACCAAATTATTAAGTAAACAATAAACAAGGTGGCCTATTGGGATGTTAGATCCTAATGTGAAAAACTGTGATTATATGTCTGCACTTTATGTGCTCATTTTGTGGTCATCTTTTTTCTGTTGTGAAGCACTTTGAGTTGCAATTCTTGTATGAAAGGTGATATACAAATAAAGTGTATTATTATTATTAGTGTGGGTGACCGGCCAGTCACACCCACACTCTTGTAATCTATACTCATCTGTCTGGAAATATTCAAGCAGATGCCAATAGGCAAGGGCTACAGCTTTGTAATGCACTTCCATTAGCGAATAAGTCATTAACCAAGCTATAAAAGTTGAACGTTTTCCGTGGGGTCCCACGGGTGCACACGTGCCCCAAAAAAATCATTAAAATACTCATCTTGTTCATGAAAATAGGTCCTACAACTTTCGAATGCACTTGCCCCTCGAAATAGGCCCACAAGCCAGTCAAATTAAATGTCAAAGTTTAGGCCTAGGTCATGCTGTGATCTCTAGTTCCCTCTAGTGGATCGTTCAAGTCACTGCAGGCTCAACTTTCTAACGCACTTCCATTAGAAAATAGTCACAGGGCTGAACTATATAAATCTAATATTTTCCATACACTGTAAAAAATAAATGTTTTTCATGGGAATTTCACTATTATTTTAGTTTCAAGTTTCAAGTTTCTTTAATAGTTGTCATACAGAAGTACAGAATACTTTCATACAAAATGCTTCTTACTGTTACGCTCCAGAGACTGTGCTAGACAAGATAGTATCAAATAACATAGTATAGCATGTCATTTAGAAGTAGAAAATGAGGTCACAGTGTTCAGTATAGACATATGTACAATGTTCGATGCAGAATAGACGTAACTGAGTTACCATATAATATACAATACTATGCAGTGTACTAATGTACAGTACTATATAGTGCAAAGCAGAAATGGGATGAGGTACAATTTAGGTACAATTTACAGTAAGGTGTACGAGTTGTAGTGCAATCCTTCATCAATAAATATAAAGTGTGGGGAGTGGGTGCTACAGTGTGTTTGTTTAAAGTGAGTGTGTGCTATAAAGTGTGTGGAGTGGGTGCTACAGTGTGTTTGTTTAAAGTGAGTGTGTGCGTGTGGATGTGTGTGCTATGTGCGTTTGATGGTTGTTGTTGTGTAGTGTTCATTGTTCGTTTAGCAGCCTGATGGCCTGGGGATAGAAGCTTCTTCTGAGTCTTTCTGTGCTCGCCTTGAGACTCCGGTATCGCTTGCCTGACCGCAGCAGTTCAAAGAGGCAGTTGTTCGGGTGACTGGAGTCTTTAATGATTCTCTTAGCCTTGCCCCTGCAACGCTTGTTGTAAATGTTCTGGAGGGTGGGGAGCCCCCCTCCAATTGTGCGTTCGGCTGAACGTGTCACTCTTTGTAGTCTGCTTCGGTCTTGTGCAGTGCTATTCCCAAACCAGGAGGTGATGTTGCCAGTCAGGATGCTCTCTATTGTACATGAGTAGAAGTTCTTAAGGATCTTCTGACTGACTTGGAACTTCCTTAGGCGCCTGAGGAAGTAGAGGCGTTGTCGTGCCTTCTTCACAACACTGTCAATGTGTGTGGTCCATGTCAAGTCCTCGGATATGTAGGCTCCGAGGTACTTAAAGCTGTTGACTCTCTCAACCGATGCCCCGTCGATGCTGAGGGGGCTGTAGTCCTTGACCCCCGACCTCCTGAAGTCCACAATCATCTCCTTTGTTTTGCTGACGTTCAGGGAGAGGCTGTTTTCCTGGCACCATCCCGCCAGGACCTTGACCTCTTCCAGGTAGGCCCTCTCGTCGTTGGCAGAGATCAGGCCCACCACCACTGTCGTCAGCAAATTTGATGATTGTATTGCTACTCCGCTGAGCCACACAGTCGTGTGTGTACAGGGAGTAGAGGAGGGGACTCAGAACACAGCCCTGGGGGGCCCCTATGTTGAGGGTGATGGATGAGGAGGTGCAGTTGCCTGCTCTCACCACCTGGGGTCTGCCCGTCAGGAAGTCCAAGACCCACTGGCAGAGGTCATAGTTCAAGCCCAGGTCCCTGAGCTTGGCTATGAGTATGGAGGGGACTATGGTATTGAATGCCGAGCTGTAGTCGATGAATAGCATTCTCACATAGTTCCCCTGCCTCTTGTCCAGGTGTGATGCTGCTGTGTGCAGCACATGGGCTATGGCGTCCTCCGTGGACCTGTTGGGGCGGTATGCAAATTGCAGGGGGTCCATGTTGATGGGGAGGGAGGAGCAGATGTAGCCCTTTACTAGCTTCTCAAAGCACTTCATGGCTATGGAGGTGAGAGCTACAGGGCGGTAGTCGTTGAGGCAAGTAGGCTTGGATTTTTTGGGTACAGGGATAATAGTGGACTTCTTCAGGCAGGTGGGGATGACAGCCTGTTCTAAGGACAGGTTAAATATGTCAGTGAATACCGGGGCCAGTTGGTCGGCACAGACTTTTAGGACGCGGCCTGGGATGCCGTCCGGACCTGCTGCCTTCCTGATATTCACTTTTTTTAAAGGTCCGCCTCACCTCATGCTCTGTTACCCTGAACACTGAGTCTCCATCAGCAGCAGACCCCCCCCCCCCCATAACCTTACAGATTACTTTTGTTTTTTCTACTGTGTAAATGCCATACAAATACAGTAAATTACCTTTTATCAAAATAGCAACCATTAAGGGTGGTCAGGTGGCATAGCGGAGATTGCGCTCATCACCAACGCAGGAAATGCTGGGTTCGAGCCCAGCTCTCGGCATTGCTACCAGCTTGGCTGGTCGTTCATACTAATACAATTGGCAGTGTTAGGGGGTGGGAAGCTGGTGGGTGGGAATCGGCTGCGCCTCGGGCCTAACGACCACCCCTAGGCATGGTTTATTTTAGGGGTGCACCGATATGAAAATTGGCCACCGATACCGATACCGATTGTTCAACTAACACAATCGGCCGATACCGATACCGATACCGATAATTGTGGCAAAAAATAAGTATTTTTAATTTTTTTTTTATTTTTTTAATGAAACTACTGTACATTTGTATGTGTGTTTGTATTTGTAGGCCTCTTTACTTACTTAAAAAAGGAAACATCAAGAAATATGTTTATGGTATCACTGATCCCTCTCCCAGTATCGTCTGGCGGCCTGCAGAGGGATACTATTTTCTCAACCAGAGCTTTCAACCAATGCAATGGAACCATTCTGGCGGCCTGCAGCGGGATACTATTCTCTCAACCAGAGCTTTCAACCAATGCAATGGAACCATTTTGATTGACAGTCGATTCGGCCAATTACGCCACACCGCTAGCACCCACCTCCTGCTTACCACCAAGCGTTTATTCATTTTTCTACTTCGGGGCATGCCGCCATTGATCTGCTTGCGAGAATGCGAGTCAAACTTAGAACCACAACAAGCTAATACGTTAGCTGCCCGGCAGTGCCCGCCGACCAGCGCGCTCCACAGGATGGCCAAACGAGACACAATGATTTTACTGCAACAAATTTTATAATAAAACAAAGCCTTTCTATACATTTGTCTGGTTGAAAACTTTATTAACAGATTGCAGAATGTGTAGTTGGGTACGGAATGAGCAACGGAATGTAACCGAGCTATGCACGGCTTGCTTGCTATCTTCGGGTAAATACTATGCTGATGTAATTGAACGTGTAACTAACTATAATAACGTTAATGCCACAAAACGAATGTTTGTGTCATTTTAACAGCAGATACTTTCTTAAATGCCATCCTCCCGACAGAGCGGTGTTGATGGGGAGCTCTGATGGATTCGCTTGGTTGTGTTATTAACATTGAACAGCTAACCGAAAGCTAGGGTTAACTAATGTTAAAGGTTTAGCCATAACGTTACGTTGGCTAAAGTTGGGGCTATTCTTAATCCAGTAATAATGGCTGCAGACCTGCAAGCAAAGTACAGCAAGTTGGCAAAGGAGTATTCCAACGTAAATCACATTTTCACCAGTAACGTTAGTCTTCTGCCTCCCGGCTATGAACGGACTCGGAGTAATGCCTTGCTGCTATGGGTAATAATAATATGCTGATGTTATTGTCCGTGTAACACTAACTATATAACGTTAATGCCACAAAACGAATGCCTTGTTAATCATAAATAGTAACTTTGATGCAGTAGCTTGTGTGTGTGTGGGGGGGACGGCGGGCGTTGTGCAGGTAGGTCGCGAGTGAATTTTTTTTTTTGCCTTTTGACGCTACACAAATGGATGGTTAGTTATCGGCGACTGCTATCGGCACATTTGAGCTTATCGGCCGATAGGCCGATAGCAGTCAACAAGGCACTTATCGGCCGATACCGATACCCGACCGATATATCGGTGCACCCCTAGTTTATTTTTCACAAACCACTCCTGTGCGTGATGTAATGCTTAAGTAATGCACTTCCATTAGCGAATACGTCATGGGGCCAAGCTATAAAACTTCAACGTATTCCGCGGGGTCCCACGGGTGCGCACGTGCCCCAAAAAAATCATTAAAATACTTATCTTGTTCATAAAAATAAGTCCTATAACTTTCGAATGCACTTGCCCCATCGAAATAGGCCTGCAAGCCAGTCAAATTAAATGTCAAAGTGTTGGCCTTTAACCCATTCCGTTTTAATTTGACTGTTTTTGCTGTGCTGCATCAGTCTGTCTCACCATGCTCATTTTATTAGCTTTTATCTAATTCATTACTTCATTACCACTACTGTTGTTTTATTCCTATTTCAATTATTGTGTTGCATTTATTTTATATGATTTCTACGTTAAGCACTTTGTATTTCAATCTTGCACAAAAGGCTCTATATAAATAGTTTGATTTGAATTTGAAAAACAACCCACAGGCATTTTTCTTAATGTGTAAAATCCTGTTTTTGTTTTGATTTGTGTTTCTTTGTTACTTAACTGTATTTAAAGGTCCTTTATAAATACAGTAACATTTACTTTAGAGGGCATAATGTGATTTCATTGGATGTGCACTGACAACTAATGCTTGTATATCTTATCGTGTGTTGTCATGTTTGTTTATGTGTTTGTTTAAAAAATAATAAAAAAATAAAATACAAAAAAAGAGCGCATAATAATCATGATTAAGCACCTATTGAGGAGTTTGATGTTAAACGATTGATTATTGTTACTCAAGTCTCAGACCTGATGACCTTCCAGAATGGCTTCTACTTCCCTTCCTAATGACACATTCAGTAAAGACCTATCCATCTGTTTACCTCAAATAAAAATCAGGTGAATAATATTTGTTCTATATACTTTGTTAACATTTAGTTCCTCATCAGGTCCAAGGTACTTTATTATTTATAAAAGTAAGACGTTACATGCTCCGCTCAATAGGAGTTCACTCCACCTGGAATATGACCTCTCCTGGATATCTCTATACATCACTGGTATTGGCCTTCCCCCATATCTCAATATTGATAATTAAAAACAGGAATAATGGCTTCTCGTTTACCTGGGCACACAATTAAATATTAGTACCTGGCTCTACTTTTCAATCAATCACATAATACAATATGTTCTATAGCAGTTGTGTCCTGCATGTCTTTCCATTTAAGTGGAACTACAAGATTAGTACCTACGACTGCACAATGACGAGAATAAAATGAATACAAATTTATATTTACTGTTTAAGTGTCTATTATTCACTATGAACAGAATGTGAAAAATTTAAATGTTACTTCAGAGTTACTTTGAGAGGATTATGTGCTCCAATATATTCCACTCAGCACTATCAATCTATATATGCAGACATCATTGTAAAAGTATCACATATAAACATAACACTGCCTTCATGGCACAATATTGATCTGTAACTAAGAGATTCTCTGAAAATAAAAGATAATTTTCATGCATGGATTACTAGATGTCAACCACAATACAATACGTTGGTTGTTAACCAAGGTGAAAATAGTGGAGCTAAAGCCTGGTCTGGTTCAACAAAGGAAATAATTTATGAAAGAACAACAGACTGGCCGCTGGTGGTGCAGGGTTGATTGAGTAGGACACCATCACCCCCCAGTCCTCCTCACGTTCCCTCCGCTCCGGCACAGCCTACCCCCCAGGACTAAGCTGCACTCCATGGGCGATCGCGCCTTCTGCTCCGCCGCACCCAGACTGTGGAATGCTCTCCCCATCCACCTGAGAGCACCACAATCCGTCGAGGTTTTTAAAAGGGGCCTAAAAACATTTATTTTTAACAAGGCTTTTGCCTGATTTTTCTTTTACTTTTATTTTTACTTCTATTCATTTTACTATTATTTTTATTTTATTTTACTCTTAGGTTCTTCCATTTCACTGGTTGTTAGTCTTTTTAATTGTTTTTATTCATTTTAAATTGTTTTATTCGTTTAACTTTTGTCTTTATCTCCTGTAGCACTCTGAGATTCTCACGAATGTAGAGCGCGGTACAAATTGAATCCATTATTATTATTATTACCATGACTCAACAAGGCCTTCTGATAGCAGGTGGTCATAAGAAGATTTTAAAATGTGTTTTAATAGAGGCCTTGCACTGAATGTTTGTAGTTCTTTGTCTTCCAACATGGCTGCCTGTAACATAGCAGCAATTGTTTTGAACATGGCAATGGAAGGGACAACGGTTGCTATGTGCAAAACAATGGTTGCTATGTGTATATATTTGAGAAATATATCAACAGGAAAGCCAGTGGAACAATAATATGCTTTTCCAATGTTTCACATCTCAACCGTGGTGCTCAACCAAAAATAAAGGGCACATCAAAGGCTCCATAAATAAATATTCATATTAACGTCATCATGGCAGGTGAAAAAATAGCCAAGTGTACAGCGAATCAAGTTCCTCTCGTTTCTCTCCCAATCACTCACACACACACACGCAAACACAGACAGACACAGCAAATTGGGGAAATAATCAACAGCATGCCTGTCCCCCCAAATCACACTGAAGCTCCGTTCACACCTGCACTGGCCTCCTGACAATCTGCACATTAATCGGATTTTTGCGGAGCTAATGATGCTAATGATGGAGCATCGCCGTCGGTTGTGTGATAGTAAAGGGCTAAACTTCTGTATTGTCACAGTGAAAGGGTTAAATGTGTGCTTCTCAAGTGTTTTAGCCTGTAATGAAACTATTATTGAGTGGTCCTCATTTGTGAAATAGTTCAGCTTTTGCTCAATAATGCTTTGGAACAGGAGATTTTTAGAAATATCTTAACCTTCATACACAGGAGGAGAGATTGGGTCTCGTTCACCAACATTGTCATAAGATTTCTCTTACGACAACCACCTTGGAAGGTCACAAGAGAAAGTCGACGACAATTACACCCGGATTCAACAGGTAGCGAGGAAGCACTTTTTCCGGCGTTCAAAATTAGATTAGATTCAAATGTATTGTCATCACACAGCACACTATATACCTATAGTGGAATAGACTGCATTACTATTCCATATTTATACCATCTTGTTGCGCACTCCTGGCCGTGCACCTGCCACAGCACGCACTGTATAGTCTATGTGCATAATGAATGAACGCAGTAGGCTTATATTATTCTAATGACTTGTTTTATTAGATCAGATACTGCGCTGCCATAGTAGTCATTTCTACTACACAGACATGTATCACAGTTCCACTACAGTACAGTGCACATCGTTACATCTCCACAGAGTCCGCTCACAGTACACCCGACTCTGTGGCGGCCTTAATATGTGTACTGTACTTACTGTACGTATAGGGCAGAGCATATAGTATCTACTAAATTCTAATGAAACAAGTCATTAGAATAATATAAGCCTACTGTTCATTCATTAGACACGTAGGCTATAGTGTGCGTGTGTGTGTTTAAGTTTATTTGGATCCCCATTAGCCACAGCAGTGCTATTCTTCCTGGGGTCCATAACACGTACAATACAGTTACAGACTTATACACTCACAACATTCACATGTCATACAGACAATTAAAACAACAATAAAAACTCCTAATCAAATTCATAATACAATACAACAATATATACGCCTTATAAATTCATAATACAATAATACCTACCGGTACTCATAATTAATTCATAATACAATACAGCATAATATACTATTTAGCTTTTACATACATTATCTATGTTCATATCAGCCAATTATACAATATTTTAATAATATATCCCTATCAGACACATGCCTTTTCATCCATATATACCTATCTCTTTATCAGACACATACATTTTCATTTACGTACACACTATCTATTAGGGAATGTCAATTTCTTTGGTTGAAAATGTTGTTTTACCACGATTTTGAAACGACATTTACTATTCTCCTGCTTAACATGTCTGGGAAGAGAGTTCCATTCCTGCATACCACGGAACATGACAGTTCGCTTCATTGCATTCGACCTCACTTTTGGAAGTGTAAAACCTTGTGCAGAAGCATGTCTGGTGGAATGGTTGTGTCTGTCAAGACTTATAGATAAATTGTTATATAAAATTGAGGGGATCTTTGTAACAAGAATATTCCTAGTGAATACAAGGAGTGAGCAGAGTAATTTATGTTTGACAAGTAACCAAGTTAAACAACTGTGCATCGCTGCAACATTAGTTCTGTACTCACAGCGAAGCGCTATACGTGCTGCTTTGTTTGGTACCATTTGTAATTTTTTCAGTATATTTCGTCGTTACATTCGACCATACTGCAGGACAATAGTCAAGATTTGACAAAACCAGAGCTTGAATTACCTGTTTGATAGAATTTAGTGGTAACAAATGAGCACATCTTTTAACAACAGAAATCCCTCTTCCCATTTTCACTACTATATTGTTTATATGGTGTGACCATGTGTGTGCGTTGAACGTGGCCAGCAGCGGGCAACAAGACGGTATAAATATGGAATATTAATAGTCTATTCCACTATGGATATATCCACACGATTAGCTTTAGTTCTTATTTATCCACTGTCATTTGCAGTGTTGGTGTAGTGCTATCATTTATTTTATGACATCACATGCGTCGTTGAGGCATGACTGTAAATGTAAAACGTAATTTCTTATCATACAAATATTGTCATATTTATTTAAATTATGATTAATTCCAAGGAGGCCTGTAGAGTTGACATGAATGAAATCACTGATTCCTCCCAAATAAAGCCCTTAACACTTTGAATGCCCATCACGAGATATCTCGGGTTATCAGCCCGCCCCCTGAATGCCCATCACGAGATATCTCGGGTTATCAGCCCGCCCCCTGAATGCCCATCACGAGAATTCACGTAATTTTTTTTTATTAGCGATCTGAATTCATATTTCATCAACCGAGTCTACCGTTGGTAAACCAGCTCCACCAGGCGCTCAGATGTGAAAAAAGCGCCCCCTATCGTCTCCCAGATGGTAATGCACCCTTTTGGATTGGACTCAATGAAAATGGATGAGAAAAAGAAACTCCGGAATCCACATTTTACTTCTCACGCATGTAACCGGAGATGATCCCAGTCATTGTGGAGCCTCTGAACAGCGTGTAATGTGTTTTACAGTATGTATCCAATCCAATCCAATCCACTTTATTTATAAAGCACATTTAAAACAACAAAGTTGACCAAAGTGCTGTACAAGTCCACAAACATAGGATAAAACATAAAACATAAAAATTGAATAAAAGCACACAATAAAAACAGTACAATGTTTCACATAAAAAAGGCCAGTCTCTCAAAAACGGTTTAAAGAACAAAAGCCAGAGCAAATAAGTGTGTTTTGAGGCGTGATTTAAACACCTGCAGAGTGGGGGCCTGCCTAACATGCAGTGGCAGCTCATTCCAGAGCGTTGGGGCTGCCACTGCAAAAGCACGGTCCCCCGAGCTTCAGCCTGGAGTTTGGAACGGCCAAGAGGAGCTGGTCAGAGGACCTGAGGGACCTTAGAGGAACATAGGGTTCCAGCAGGTCTGAGAGGTAACCCGGTGCCAAGCCGTTCAAACATTTAAAAGCAAACAGTAAAACCTTAAAATCAATCCTAAAACGCACAGGAAGCCAGTGGAGGGCAGCCAGCACAGGGGAAATGTGCTCCCGCTTTTGCGTTCCCGTCAGCAGACGGGCAGCGGCGTTCTGCACCAACTGCAAACGAGAGAGGGGGGCCTGACTGACGCCCACGTACAGGGCATTGCAGTAATCAAGGCGAGAGGTCATAAAAGCATGGATAACCGTTTCAAAAACGGAAAGGGATTTATTGTAGCGATGGATCAATAAAAGGATCGATTTTTGGAATGGCGATCAGGAATTGGAATAATCTTTTTGGATACCATCTGATCTCAGGTAAGGAATCTATTTTACCAGTCTTAGGATAATCAGACCTGTTTTCACGGAGATATAAGCTTTTCTCCTATATGTGATATGGCTGTTTGACTGTGCGAGTGATCAGGAACTAAGAGAATCGATTTTCAGCTTGCGGCACCAGCGTGCATACGTACACATATACTATCGATAATCTAGCGTTTATTTGAAAACGATTCATAAATAGGCCGAAAAATTACAACGTTCTAGAACAGGGCGTTTATCACAGAATCTTTTTTGAACCGATAAAAAAACAATCCGCTTCGACAATGTTGACTGGAAAATGAGTCATTGATAAGCGACGGGCAGATTAGACACATAGCCATAATTTAAAACATAGATTAGGCGATATTAACATTAACATTGAAGTGGATGGTGGGCATTCAAGCACTAAATGTGCAACACGGCGCACACCAGTCTGTCAACTTACGACTGATATTCAGGGTTCCTAAATCCTGCTCTTAGTTAGGACCGAATCCAGGAGAAGGGACCGTTCGTGAATCCCAAAATTGGCCTGAAAATGTCTTAAGTGGCGCTAAGACCAACATTTGTCAGATCTTTTGTCCTAAATCCGTTGGTGAATGAGACCCATTGTCTCTTTCTGCGTCCTGCCCTGCTCTACCTAGGAGCCACCCCTCCTAAATGAATGAATGAAAACTTTATTTAACAGATTGCAGAATGGGTACAATACAGTATGACTCAATACACACAATTGTTAACACATTCATGGCCATTGGGGCCCGTCTAATCCCACTCTATGAGGCCAGCTTTTCCTTACAAGGTTTCACTGTGCATGAGGTTGTTTGTAGAGCTAAATCTATATTTTATATTATTGCTATGTGTCCATTGTCATTGTCAATTGACAGTATAAACCTTCCCTTCAATATGCCATAAAGAAAAAAAAATGTCATCAATACGTTCGCATTTTATAGCATTGTGAATATGAACTATATACTGCAATGTTCTAGGGTAATTCCTGCAAAGCTAGTTATAGGGTGCTAAGCTAATAACGTTAAATCGATTGGCGTTTCGGCCCTACACAAGCTAGAGTTAAAAATCAAAATGCATATGATCGGTATCATGGTCCACCATGAATGCATGAAATGGGGGGGGGGGGGCGGGGGAAGTCGTTTCTGATGATTGATTACCAATAACGGCATTCGTTATTGCAACATCATACGTTGACCGGGTGGATGGCTATGAGAACAAGGCTTGATCAAGCTGAAATTGACATCAAATCGCTCTTACCTGTGGCCGGTTGGATTCCAAAAAGAATTTCCCAGTCATTGATCGCCATCTGGTAGATCGATATGTCCATTGGCTGATGCTATATTCCTTTACTGCGTACTGAATTCGGCGTCACAATAAGTATTCCAGGCGATCGGTTGAAGCCCTCGCTTCAGGCTAACAGAAAAGCTAACCCGGACCGGAAAAAAAGTTACACCAGGTCTGAAACAAGGATTACTGCATTCTCGAGACAGCGCCACTACCAGGATCTGGCCGGTACTGCACTTTCCGAGTCCCAATAGGCATTTTCCAGCCAACATACTCTGTGACATTGAGTAGGATATTAAAATGGAATAAAAGCAAAAACGAGTTTAACGCGTATATATACGTGGTTGGCCTCCAACGGTCGGATCCCAATAACGTATATATACGTGGTTGGCCACAAAACGGTTAAGAGATTGCAGACCAGAGAAAGACGTTTGTCTTGTTTACATCAGGGTCCCCCATTTTCAATTCATAGTGACATTTATGTCAGACATACATGACATACAGGTATACAGTACGGTTACATTTGTGACATATACGATATGCAAATATACAGTACTGTTACCCAGAGATCCTAACAGAAAATATATACATATGATGGGGAGGAGACTGTACATTAGGAGGGGGTGGGTGGGAGAAAATATATACATACGCTTGTATACATGCAAAGCTTACAGATGTCAAAGAATAGTTGGGAGGGACGCAATCTTTCAAAACTTAAAAATGCATTGTTGCATCTATATTTAGCACATTTGATAGAATTTCAATAGAAAAAAAAATTCAATACAATTACCACCATCCAGATTATGCGTGTCTGTTTACAGGCAGCCATGTTGGAAGAGAGACAACTATTGTTGGAAGAGAGGACTAGAGAGCAAGGCTCTATTTAAACCATGAAACTGGTGTTTGAAGATGAGTGTCAGAAGTTCTTCTGATGCAGATCACATGAGTTGGATTGCTGTCCAGGATGAATATGTTGTCAAGGATGTTGAGTTTTTAGGCAGATTTCTATGCAATTTTAGGGTTTGAAAACCTAAATGAATATATTGGAATATAATGGTATATCTCTCCTGTATGAAGCTACTGAAGCCCTTCTCACACTGGTCACAGTGGTAAGGCGTCTCTCCTGTATGAATGTGCTGTTTCTTTAAGTCTCCAGAATGACTGAAGCTCTTCTCACACTGGTCAGTTATAGGGCTTCTCTCCTGTATGAATCTGCTGGTGTCTCTTTAAGTGTCCAGAGTTACTGAAGCTCTTCTCACACTGGTCACAGTTATAGGGCTTCTCTCCTGTATGAATGCGCTGGTGTCTCTTTAAGCATGTAGTGTTACTGAATCTCTTCTCACACTGGTCACAGTTATAGGGCTTCTCTCCTGTATGAGTGCGCTGGTGTCTCTTTAAGCATGTAGAGTTACTGAATCTCTTCTCACAATGGTCACAGTTATAAAGCTTATCTCCTGTATGAATGCGCTGGTGTGTCTTTAAGACTCCAGAGTTACTGAAGCTCTTCTCACATTGGTCACAGTTATAGGGCTTCTCTCCTGTATGAATGGGCTGGTGTAACTTTAAGTGGCTATATCTATTGAAGCTCTTCTCACACTGGTCACAGTTATAGGGCTTCTCTCCTGTATGAATACGCTGGTGTTTCTTTAAGTCTCCAGCTTGACTGAAGCTCTTCTCACATTGGTCACAGTTATAGGGCTTCTCTCCTGTATGAATGCACTGGTGTATCTTTAAGCCTCCAGCTTGACTGAAGCTCTTCTCACACTGGTCACAGTTATAGGGTTTCTCTCCTGTATGAATGCGCTGGTGTGTCTTTAAGTATCCAGACCGACTGAAGCTCTTCTCACACTGGTCACAGTTATAGGGCTTCTCTCCTGTATGAATGCGCTGGTGTGTCTTTAAGTCTCCAGAGTTACTGAAGCGTGTTCCACATTGGTCACAGTAGTAGGGCTTCTCTCCTGTATGAATACGCTGGTGTATTAGAAAAGTGGCCTTATGGATGAAGCTCTTTCCACACTGGTCACAGCAGTGAGGCCTTGACTCGTTCATATCTCTGCTTGTTGTTGGGGAGCAATGCAGCAATTGTACCTGGAGAAGAGAGAAGTACAACAATGAAGAGTTCAGATCTTGTGTGTTTTGTATTCTGGCCAACATTAATAAAATACTGAGATGAAACAATATGACATTGTGGTTGTATCCGTCCTTGTAACAATATCATTGTTGTTCCTAGTTTGTGTTGTTCTGGGGAGCAAGTAAGAATTTAAGAGTACACAGTACAGACAATTCAGTCTGAAATCATTATATTCAATGGAATGGACATTATATTAGAAATATCAATTACATGTCAATGAATCCATGTATTGTTTAGCCAAAGAGTAGCCTATTGATCATTTGTTTGTAATATGTTCATCAGATCAAGATCATGAATTAAGATCACCTTTTGCCTGTTTCTTTCAACAGACTTATAGTATCCAGCATATTGCCACCCTATAACCTTTCAGTCTGCCCAGCACCAAGACAACTGTTGGCATTGCAGCCTTGATGCTGCTAGTTAATCCTGTTGTGGCCTATGGCTGAAAGGCAAAGGAGGAAAGACTTGTTACCTTTATCTGTTGATTTGTTCATATCCATCTGTCATAGTAGTTATATATTCATACTGGCCAATCGCGTCTCGCCATTATGAGATGTGATCTCCTCGCACCTACTGTGCGCGTGAAAAAGTTGCACATGCACGTCACTTGCACGTGACCACGCCTACTCCCGTGCGTGCCTACAAGACAGGGAGTGGTCACGTCCACGCCCTTCCTTTGTCTTTTTCCAGCGTGAGATTGTTCATAATGCATTTCAACCAGTGGAAACTATTATGAAGCGAAAGGAGAAATTAAACAATGTTGGACTTTCGCCCGGGGGTTCGCCAGCCCCCGGACCCTCCTCGGCGCGTCCGGACGGAATGTCGGCCCTATACTCGTGAGACGACCGGGCGGTGTGACGGCACGGGGGGCTGGGTATTTGGATGAATGTGGTCAACATGACAGACTTTGAAAAACTAGCTACCTCTTCCCAGTGCCAGCGTTCTCACTAAGGTAGAGACATTTAATAAAATAAAAATAACAGATAAAGGAGAACTATCAGTGACTGTTGACAGACCTTTTTGTGGAATTGTTTTTTGATTGTATTCCATTTTGCAATGTGACAGCTCTGTTTACACATCATTTCTATTCCCTTTTAATTGTACATATATTTTTGTTTTGATTGTATTGTTCCACTTTTGCTTTGGCAATGTAAACACATGTTTTCTCATGCTGCTATGATGCCTGAATTTCCCCAAGGGGATCAATAAAGGAATATCTTATCTTATCTTAGCCGAGAGTAGGACAAATTTGGGCTAGTAGCTCTCGGCTAGGTGGCAAATTAAAAAGTAGATCTTGGTTAAAAAAAGGTTGGGCACCCCTGGTCTATAGTGTCGAAAGCTGCACTGAGGTCTAAAAGCATAAGGACAGTACAGTCTCGGTTGTCGGTAGTGAGGAGCAGGTCATTGGTGACCTTGAGCAGGGCAGATTCTGTGGTTGGCTCTGAAACCTGACTGAAATGTGTCCAGGATGTTGTTCAAGTGCAGGTAGGGAGACAGCTGGGAGAGAATAGCCTTTTCAAGGACCTTTGATAGGAATGGGAGCTTGGAGATTGGCCTGTAATTATTGAGCTGGGTGGAGTCTAGGTTGGTTTTTTTTAGAAGGGGCTGGACCACTGCATGTTTGAAGCAGGTTGGAACGGTACCAGTGACTAGGGAGGTGTTAAGGCATAACAAAAAATATTGTTTGTTTCCTGTTGGTTGTCAGTTAAGACCATGGGTAGGTAGGGAATTTATTTTATTTTATTCTTTCCCACGGCGACTATGGATAGGGAATTTCTTTATTTAATTAAAATGTTCACAACAACATGGATGCATGTACTCTGCCAGCATGTTTAATAACTCTACCTGCAGGTGGATCACGGACTTCCTGACTAACAGGTCACAGCGGGTGAAGTTGGGAATCAACATCTCCGATCCCAAGTCCATCAGCACTGGCTCCCCACAGGGCTGTGTTCTGTCCCCACTACTATTCTCCCTGTACACCAACAGCTGCGTCTCTCTGCACCCCTCGGTCAAACTCCTGAAGTTTGCGGACGACACCACCCTGGTGGGTCTCATATCCAGGGGGGACGAGTCCGCCTACAGGAGGGAGATCGAGAGGGCTGCTGAGCTGGTGCAGCTGCAAAAACCTGGACCTCAACGCCCAGAAAACAGTGGAGATGGTAGTGGACTTCAGGTGGAAGGCAGCCCCCCCCACCCCGATCATTCTGGGAGGCACCCCGGTGGCCTCTGTGGAGTCCTGCCGCTTCCTCGGCATGACACTCTCCCGGGACCTGAAATGGGAGCTGAACACCATCGCTCTCAATAAAAAGGCCCGGAAGAGGATGTACTTCCTACGTCAGCTGAGGAAGTTCAGGCTGCCGAGGACTATGATGGTCCAGTTTTACACCACCATCATCCAGTCCATCCTCACCCTCTCCATCATCATCTGGTTCCCTGCAGCCACGGTCAGAGACAAGGCCAAGCTGCAGCGGGTGATACGCTCGGCAGAGAGGGTGATCGGCTGCCCCCTTCCCTCCCTCGAGTCCCTACACTCCACCATAGCCTTGAGGAGGGCGAGGAAGATCATGGCAGACCCCGCCCACCCGGGTCACAGCCTCTTCACCCTGCTCCCCCACGGCAGGCGGCTACGGCTGCCCAAGACACTAAAGTCCCGCCACAGACTGAGTTTCTTCCCCTCAGCAGCTCGCCTGGTAAACGAGTCAGGTGTCCCCCTGCTCCCCCCCCCTCTATGGCGAGCTGCTAGGGCTGGACTTCTGGACTTGAACTTTGTGTTGCACTGTATCCATGTCCCCAACCACCGCACTTTCACTGTCTTATTGTTGTCTCACTGTTCTGTCCCGTCTTGCACTTTACTTAAAATTGTTTATTTACTGTTGTATTGTTCTTAACACTTTGATTGCCTAAGGCTAAATTCATGATCTACCATCCGTTGCCAGCTCTATTTAACATGGAGAAGTTCCCCTTCTTTGCAGGGCTATAACTTTTTAAATTCTATTGCTAGATTGCCATTATTAGGGCCCATTCAAGTTCCTATATGTATTGTTCATGGTGTAGCAATGTTAAACTTTTTCATTCACATATTCATACTAAAATATGGTCTAAAGTATAAGTATGTTTTCATCTCTTTCTGCAGCTTTCTCCAGAACGTGATTTATAGCCCCAAATGCATTATATTGATGATGAAATAAAGTTTGATAGCAATCAGCGCGATATAAAAAATTACAACTGGACGTACTTCTGGAAGTTACTACACGTCATCTGATGTTGACCGGATGGGCGAGGGGGCGTTTATAATTCCGTGGGCAGCGTTATACCATTCATCTAATGTGGGTCATATGTTCATCAGATCAGTTAGTATCGAACACGGAAATATTACACGCTAAAACTCACCCCAGTCTCCGCGGGCCGTTGGGCGATCAGCGTGGGGTAGACAGTTTTCCATTATGGGATGTCAAAATACCCGGTCCATTTCCAGGTTGTATAATAGTATATACGTCCAAATCATGTTGTTTATCGAGTTATTGGCAACGGATCGCTATGTATTGTGTCTCGCTCGAGTCCCGGGACATATAGCGAGTGCCCGGAAGTAATATGGGTGATCACCACAGCATCCACATAATATCCTGTTTGGCGCTTCTGCCGATCGGCCACCAGATGGCGCTCTTGAACCGCTAGAGGATTGAGAGGAGCTCAGAACTGTGTGTGAAGGCTGCGGATGGAAAATATGATTCCGATCACAGATTTTTGAAATATTGATATTAAAGACGAGTTAGGGCGTCCTCTGCAACTTGAGCATGGCTAGGAAAGACGCCTAAACACGTTTTCGGCACTTAAAGTGTTAATTGTGAAAAAAAGTATGCATTGTAATGTCAAATCACGTTCCATTTTGTACCTGTATAAAATGGCGAATAAAGTAATCTGAATCTGAATCTGAATCCATAATACTAAAGGTTTGACTAAGATTTCTATGAAACTTTATTCAAAAAAATATATATATATATATTTTTTTTAACTCATAAAATATATTGGGTCGCACCTAAATCGGCAGGGTCGGTCGGCAACCGGAAACAAACCATTATTTCTTTTAGGCCTAATGATAGAGAGGATGCTGGGGCCAGTTGTGGGAAATACTTCTTTGAGAAGAACAGAGGGAACTATGTCAAGGGGGGAGGTGGTCGGTTTCATGGCTGAGACTATATCTGTGAGAGTAGAGAGGGTGATGGGTTGAAAACAGGCCAGGGTGGATGAACAGGGCGGTGAAACATCTAAGCTACGTAGGTGGTGTGATGTTGTTTCTGATTACCTCAATGTATGTCATATATGTTATGATGAATTGAAAATGGGGGACCCTGATGTAAACAAGACGAAAGTCTTTCTCTGGTCTGCATCCCCTTAACAATTGTGTGTATTGAGCTGTACTGTATTGTACCCATTCTGCAATCTGTTAATAAAATGTTTAATCAATCCATCAAAACAGAGCTAAGATAGCTAACGTTAGCTAAGCTAGTAGCAACAATTAGTTAGTAACTAATTACGACTCATGTACTTACTGATTCGTTACTTTCTTTCGGATCCCGAAGACTTGGTACAGCTCCCTTCTTTAGCAACAGCCTGGAAATCTCCCCAGCATTATAAAGTCCTTCAATGTCGTCTTTGCAAAAATGTGCGGTACACACCCGACTATGAGAAGGTACAGCAGTTGGGGGGTCTCCAGAAACGAACTTGGCCCATTGCTTGCGGAGCACGATATCGTTAGGAAACGAGTGCAAGGACGTATTCGCTGCTTGGCAGCCAGGAACAGCACATATCTTGCCCGTTTTGCTCCATATTTTTTGTTTCTTGTTTGATATTAGCATATTTAAACCTGACTGAGGTTCCCCACTCTCCTTCCAATCATCACTGTCATCAGTCTCAGAACAGTCTGAAGAGAGAAGCTGGTCATCTCTAGTTGGTTCTAAATCACCAGCTGGATCCAAGTTACTGGCTGGTTCTGATACTCTACAGTCCTCTCCTTCAGGTTCTGTTTTCATCTGTCCAGTCGAGGTGCTGGGTAAAGAGTAAGCTTCTCTGTGTTTCTCCCTCTGGGTTTGAAGAGGCTGGAAGGACAGAGCGTTCTCTTGACCATCTTCACATTTCACTGGGTCTACTGTGATCTTGGAGAGATCAGCTTCTTCCAGCCCTTGATGTGGTTCCTCTTTAATCTGTAGGAGCTCTGGGTCCTGGGTTTGGCTGAGCAGTGAGGACAGAGTATTATCTCCGTCATGTTCATATTTCACAGGGTGTGAGGTCATCTTGGAGCCATCAGCCTCCTCTAGATCTTGAAATAGTTCCTCCTGTTCCTCTTTAATCTGTAGGAGCTCTGGGTCCTGGGTTCGGTTGAACCATGAGGACTGAGGTTTCTCTTCATCATCTTCACTCTTCACAGGGACAGGATTGTATGTGACCTTCATGATATCAGCCTCCTGCAGACCTTGGAGCTGCTCTCCCTCCTGACTGATCCAGAGTTCCTCCTGTTCCTCTTTCATCTGTAGGGGCTCTGGGTCCTGGGTTTGGCTGAGCAGTGAGGACATAGTATTCTCTCCGTCATGTTCATATTTCACAGGGTGTAATGTCATCTTGGAGCCATCAGCCTCCTCTAGATCTTGACATAGTTCCTCCTGTTCCTCTTTCATCTGTAGGGGCTCTGGGTCCTGGGTTTGGTTAAACCATGAGGACTGAGGTTTCTCTTCATCATGCTCACTCTTCACAGAGACAGGATTGAATGTGACCTTCATGATATCAGCCTCCTCCAGACCTTGAAGCTGCTCTCCCTCCTGACTGATCCAGAGTTCCTCCTGTTCCTCTTTAATCTGTGAGGGCTCTGGGTCCTCCTGGTCCAGACTGGGGCTCCTCTCCTGCTGCTCAGGGGGAACCTCCTCTTCACACACAGAGAGCTGTGGGGGGTCTGCAGGGAGTAATAATAATAATAATATGAATAACAAACATTAAGATGCAGTAGTGTTGTCAAAAATATCGATTCTGAATATTTAAAAGTTTCAATACTAATTTCCCGCAATATCGATACTTTCGCTCTCTCGCGCTCTCTCTCTCTCTCTCTCTCTCTGTCTCCCTCTCGGTCTCTCTCGGTCTCTCTCTCTCTCTCTGTCTCTCTCTCTCTCTCTCTCTGTCTCTCTCGGTCTCTCTCAGTCTCTCTCTGTCTCTCTCGGTCTCTCTCTCTCACTCAGTGTGTTGCATCGTGCAGTTTGTGACGTGTGTACTAAGTTCAAGTTCAAGTTCAAGTTCTTTAATAGTTGTCATACAGAAGTACAGAATACTTTCATACAAAATGCTTCTTACTGTTACGCTCCAGAGACTGTGCTAGACAAGATAGTATCAAATAACATAATAACATAATATAGCATGAATTTAGAAGAAGAAAATGAGGTCACAGTGTTCGGTATAGACATATGTACAATGTTCTGAGTTACCATATAATATACAATACACAATACTATGCAGTGTACTAATGTACAGTACTATCTAGTGCAAAGCAGAAATGGGATGAGGTACAATTTTAGGTACAATTTACAGTAAGGTGTACGAGTTGTAGTGCAATCCTTCATCCATAAATATAAAGTGTGGGGAGTGGGTGCTACAGTGTGTTTGTTTAAAGTGGGTGTGTGCTATAAGTGTGTGGAGTGGGTGCTACAGTGTGTTTGTTTAAAGTGAGTGTGTGCGTGTGGATGTGTGTGCTATGTGCGTTTGGTGGTTGTTGTTGTGTAGTGTTCATTCATTGTTCGTTTAGCAGCCTGATGGCCTGGGGATAGAAGCTTCTTCTGAGTCTTTCTGTGCTCGCCTTGAGACTCCTGTATCGCTTGCCTGACGGCAGCAGTTCAAAGAGGCAGTTGTTCGGGTGACTGGAGTCTTTAATGATTCTCTTAGCCTTGCCCTTGCTTATAGAGTTCGATTCAAATAAGGCAAAACTGCAAATCTGCATGTCGTGCTTGAAAGATTTACCTGGCTTTAAGCTTGTTTATCAGGTTCCAGGGGTATTTTATGCATTTTTCCTGTTACTGCCAGGTGTACGACTGTACAGGTGCATTGCCACTAAGCCTCGGGCAGCACTATTATTTAAGAATACGTTGACTGTATGCCCAGCCTCGGGCAGCGCTATTATTTAAGAATACGTTGACTGTATGCAAAAAAATTAAAAATAAATGTTATTTATAAAAAAAATTATAATAATAAATTAATTATAATATTATTTTTATTTTTATTTTTTTTAACCTTTAGGGGGGGGGGGGCTCGCGTTTAAATCTCGCACAGGGCCTCGCATTTCTCCCAGACGGCACTGGTTGTAGTGTTATGATTATCTTGAATTATCTTATCCCACTGGCAGATAATTTAGCTTTTTTCTGATTTGGGTCAATTTAATCTTGTTTTAAGAAAACAAGATTAACATTTTCTTAAAACAAGATTAAATTGACCAAAATCATGAAAAAATAATAAGCAAAATTATCTGTGGAATAAGATAATTCAAGATAATTCTACTCAATATTAGACTTCTTGTACCAAATAAAAGATATTTTCACTTGATAAGATTTCTTTTTTTGCAGTGTACAAATATGCAGCTACCTGGGCCTCCAGAGCACTTCTAGTGTCAGCGGACACACACATGACTCCATGAACATGAACATGAATAACGAACAACACATTGTTCGAGAATCTCGAACGAGGTAGTTTTAAGTTATTTCTCCGGCAGCGTATGCTAATATGGATTCCAGCGGCACGTGTGCACGCACAAATATGGATTCTGGCAGAGTGCGCGCAGCACTGCTGTTGAATTGTTTTTCAGGGGAAACACTGCGCCTATGGGTGGTTGTTAGGCCCGAGGTGCAGCCGAGGGTCGTTAGACCCCCATAGGCCTGATCTAATTCCTATAACACACAACTTCAAGTGATGTAATGTCGTTTATACAATAGCCGAATTCACCAAACCTTATTGCTATAGAATAAACACACAGTAATTGAAGCATAATGGAGATTTATTCACAAAACCATCCGCAGAAAAAGTAGATAAAAAAAGTTGCCTCCGTGTCTAGAAGCAGTGGGAGGTGCGGTGCTTCAAAGCATGCCATCTAATACAGTGAGTTGCTTCCAGTCAACGTGCAAAAAACAGATAATTTATTCATCCGTACATTTCCGTTTTATACCGTTTTGAATATGAATATAGTTAGGGTGCTTCTGAGTAATTCCAGGAAAAAGACGTGAAAATAGCGTTCGAGTGGAATCCACTTATCACGTTGTAATTTTTCACCCGATTATCGAATCTTGCTGAAATCAACGCTAGATCATCATTATTATGTCTCCTCGTGCATACATGAAATGGAGCCCCCCCCCCCTCCTGCACCAATAACACTGCTAATAACACAGTTTGCTGCAGGTAAATTATTCATCTAATAAAGGTGCTGTACGTGCTATTCTCTACATTACTATAATAATATATAATGTGTTGCTGCAGGTAAATTATTCATCTAATAAAGGTGCTGTACGTGGTATTCTCTACATTAATATAATAATATATAATGTGTTGCTGCAGGTAAATTATTCATCTAATAAAGGTGCTGTACGTGCTATTCTCTACATTAATATAATAATATATAATGTGCTGCTGCAGGTAAATTATTCATCTAATAAAGGTGCTGTATGTGGTATTCTCTACATTAATATAATAATATATAATGTATTGCTGCAGGTAAATTATTCATCTAATAAAGGTGCTGTACGTGGTATTCTCTACATTAATATAATAATATATAATGTGCTGCTGCAGGTAAATTATTCATCTAATAAAGGTGCTGTACGTGGTATTCTCTACATTAATATAATAATATATAATGTGCTGCTGCAGGTAAATTATTCATCTAATAAAGGTGCTGTACGTGGTATTCTCTACATTAATATAATAATATATAATGTGTTGCTGCAGGTAAATTATTCATCTAATAAAGGTGCTGTACGTGGTATTCTCTACATTAATATAATAATATATAATGTGTTTAATCGCCTGACAGCACTAAATAATATATAATGTGTTGCTGCAGGTAAATTATTCATCTAATAAAGGTGCTGTACGTGGTATTCTCTACATTAATATAATAATATATAATGTACTGCTGCAGGTAAATTATTCATCTAATAAAGGTGCTGTACGTGGTATTCTCTACATTAATATAATAATATATAATGTACTGCTGCAGGTAAATTATTCATCTAATAAAGGTGCTGTACGTGGTATTCTCTACATTAATATAATAATATATAATGTACTGCTGCAGGTAAATTATTCATCTAATAAAGGTGCTGTATGTGGGATTCTCTACATTAATATAATAATATATAATGTACTGCTGCAGGTAAATTATTCATCTAATAAAGGTGCTGTACGTGGTATTCTCTACATTAATATAATAATATATAATTTACTGCTGCAGGTAAATTATTCATCTAATAAAGGTGCTGTATGTGGTATTCTCTACATTAATATAATAATATATAATGTGTTGCTGCAGGTAAATTATTCATCTAATAAAGGTGCTGTACGTGCTATTCTCTACATTAATATATAATGTGCTGCTGCAGGTAAATTATTCATCTAATAAAGGTGCTGTATGTGGTATTCTCTACATTAATATAATAATATATAATGTACTGCTGCTGCATGTAAATTATTCATCTAATAAAGGTGCTGTACGTGGGATTCTCTACATTAATATAATAATATATAATGTACTGCTGCAGGTAAATTCTTCATCTAATAAAGGTGCTGTACGTGGTATTCTCTACATTAATATAATAATATATAATGTGCTGCTGCAGGTAAATTATTCATCTAATAAAGGTGCTGTACGTGGTATTCTCTACATTCATATAATAATATATAATGTGATGCTGCAGGTAAATTATTCATCTAATAAAGGTGCTGTACGTGCTATTCTCTACATTAATATAATAATATATAATGTGTTGCTGCAGGTAAATTATTCATCTAATAAAGGTGCTGTACGTGCTATTCTCTACATTAATATAATATATAATGTGTTGATGCAGGTAAATTATTCATCCAATAAAGGTGCTGTACGTGGTATTCTCTACATTAATATAATAATATATAATGTGTTGCTGCAGGTAAATTATTCATCTAATAAAGGTGCTGTACGTGGTATTCTCTACATTAATATAATAATATATAATGTGTTGCTGCAGGTAAATTATTCATCTAATAAAGGTGCTCTACGTGGTATTCTCTACATTAATATATAATGTACTGCTGCAGGTAAATTATTCATCTAATAAAGGTGCTGTACGTGGTATTCTCTACATTAATATAATAATATATAATGTACTGCTGCAGGTAAATTATTCATCTAATAAAGGTGCTGTACGTGCTATTCTCTACATTAATATAATAATATATAATGTGCTGCTGCAGGTAAATTATTCATCTAATAAAGGTGCTGTACGTGGTATTCTGTACATTAATATAATAATATATAATGTGTTGCTGCAGGTAAATTATTCATCTAATAAAGGTGCTGTACGTGCTATTCTCTACATTAATATAATAATATATAATGTGTTGCTGCAGGTAAATTATTCATCTAATAAAGGTGCTGTACGTGCTATTCTCTACATTAATATAATAATATATAATGTACTGCTGCAGGTAAATTATTCATCTAATAAAGGTGCTGTACGTGGTATTCTCTACATTAATATAATAATATATAATGTACTGCTGCAGGTAAATTATTCATCTAATAAAGGTGCTGTCCGTGCTATTCTCTACATTAATATAATAATATTTAATGTGTTGCTGCAAGTAAATTATTCATCTAATAAAGGTGCTGTACGTGGTATTCTCTGTCTACATTAATATAATAATATATAATGTGCTGCTGCAGGTAAAGTATTCATCTAATAAAGGTGCTGTACGTGGTATTCTCTACATTAATATAATAATATATAATGTGCTGCTGCAGGTAAATTATTCATCTAATAAAGGTGCTGTACGTGCTATTCTCTACATTAATATAATAATATATAATGTGCTGCTGCAGGTAAATTATTCATCTAATAAAGGTGCTGTACGTGGTATTCTCTACATTAATATAATAATATATAATGTGTTGCTGCAGGTAAATTATTCATCTAATAAAGGTGCTGTACGTGGTATTCTCTACATTAATATAATAATATATAATGTGCTGCTGCAGGTAAATTATTCATCTAATAAAGGTGCTGTACGTGGTATTCTCTACATTCATATAATAATATATAATGTGATGCTGCAGGTAAATTATTCATCTAATAAAGGTGCTGTACGTGCTATTCTCTACATTAATATAATAATATATAATGTGTTGCTGCAGGTAAATTATTCATCTAATAAAGGTGCTGTACGTGCTATTCTCTACATTAATATAATATATAATGTGTTGATGCAGGTAAATTATTCATCCAATAAAGGTGCTGTACGTGGTATTCTCTACATTAATATAATAATATATAATGTGTTGCTGCAGGTAAATTATTCATCTAATAAAGGTGCTGTACGTGGTATTCTCTACATTAATATAATAATATATAATGTGTTGCTGCAGGTAAATTATTCATCTAATAAAGGTGCTCTACGTGGTATTCTCTACATTAATATATAATGTACTGCTGCAGGTAAATTATTCATCTAATAAAGGTGCTGTACGTGGTATTCTCTACATTAATATAATAATATATAATGTGTTGCTGCAGGTAAATTATTCATCTAATAAAGGTGCTGTACGTGCTATTCTCTACATTAATATAATAATATATAATGTGTTGCTGCAGGTAAATTATTCATCTAATAAAGGTGCTGTACGTGCTATTCTCTACATTAATATAATATATAATGTGTTGCTGCAGGTAAATTATTCATCTAATAAAGGTGCTGTACGTGGTATTCTCTACATTAATATAATAATATATAATGTACTGCTGCAGGTAAATTATTCATCTAATAAAGGTGCTGTACGTGGTATTCTCTACATTAATATAATAATATATAATGTACTGCTGCAGGTAAATTATTCATCTAATAAAGGTGCTGTACGTGGGATTCTCTACATTAATATAATAATATATAATGTACTGCTGCAGGTAAATTATTCATCTAATAAAGGTGCTGTACGTGGTATTCTCTATTACGGGCGCGGATAATGAAGCGGCTGAACCACAGGGCAACACCCTCTCCCTCCGCCAGGGGTTCAAGGAACTCGTCGAGACAACAGTCAAGGGCAGCGCCTCCTAACCGAGCAAGCGACCCTGAACTTGACCAACAGACCAAGCCTATACCCCCCGCAGACCCCCTTCCCAGACCGGTCCAAGCGAGACCCAGCTACAAGGAAGGAGCGGCATACACTGCGGAGAAGCTAAATCAACGATTACAGGATCTGGAAGACCTGATAGAGGAAGAAGAGGGAGAGGAGGAGAACCAAGCCCGACGACAGCACAGTACTCCACCGGACCAGGAGGTCCAGTACAGCCCAGGCTATACCCCCGCGGCGCTGCGCTACAGACCCCCGACTCTATTCACGGGTGAGCACGACGCACGACCAGCCCCGAGGAATAGCACCTGGACCAGCGGGCCATGGTACCCTGCCGGTACCAGCCCACAGAGAGGCGCAAGAGGAGACTCGCCTAGGAGGCCTCTCCCCCAACGCTCGCCGATGCATCAGCCATCCACGGCGTTATACATTGCCACACCGCCCACCAGACGGAGTGTGTACAGAACACTCGCCAGACAATATGACCCGTTGGGATGTATTCTACCTTACACCACCAGGGCAAAGATGATTGTACGAGCACTATGGGACAAGGACCAGGGCTGGGACGACCCAATACCCGCACACCTTGCCTCAACATGGAGAGAGTGGGAGACGGAACTCCGCTCACTCCCAGGCGTCAATATACGCCGCAGCTACTTCCCATCCACAGTGAGGCCAGAGACATGCGAGATTGATCTACACGTCTTCAGCGACGCCTCCGAAGTAGCCTATGGATCGGTGGCCTACTTGCGTGCCCAAGAGAAGGGAGGAAAGATACACACTGCTTTCATCCTGGCCCGCTCAAGAATAGCCCCACGTAAACAACAATCTATCCCACGTCTAGAGCTCTGCGCAGCCCTAGCAGGAGCGCATCTAGCCACGTTAATCCAACGTGAACTCACCATTCCGGTGCACAGAACAATCTTGTGGTCAGATTCCACGACAGTACTCACATGGATCAAGTCTGATTCATGCAGATACAAAGTCTTCGTGGGAGTCAGAGTCACCGAGATTCAAGAGTTAACAGAAGCAGCGAGCTGGCGGTATGTGGACACCAAACACAACCCAGCTGACGTCATCACCCGGGGAATGTCTCTGGATGACCTAACCCGTCGCAACATCTACAGTGACGGACCAGAATTCCTCAAGCTCCCGGAAGGAGAGTGGCCTACGCCCACCCCACGGGAAGCAAGTAACGAGGAGGCTGAGAACAAGAAACCTATGTTCTGTGGACTGAGCACAGTCGCCTCCACAGACCCCAACATAGATGACTGCATTACCCTAGAGAGTGCGCAGCAAAGAACATTCCTGCGGCACCACCCAGAGATTCAGTCCACCACTGACATGTCAGCAGCTGACTACGAAGAAGCAGAACTTCTTCTACTACAACGAGCCCAGAGAGACTCGTTCCCCGATGAGCTAGACTGTCTACAGGGAGGAAACCCCGTCCCATCAGACAGCAGACTGCTCCACCTGGCACCAGAGAGTGACGCCCATAATCTCATCAGAGTGGGTGGTCGCCTGCGGAGAGCCCCCGATCTACCGGATGATATTAAGTACCCGATCGTCTTGAACAGCCGACACAAGGTCACAGAGCTGATCATAAAGAAATACGACGAGGATGTACACCACGCAGGAGCAGAGAGAGTCTTCGCGGAGATCAGACGTCGTTATTGGATACTGCAAGGGAGAGAAGCAGTGCGGCGCTTCCAGCGAACCTGTCTAGACTGCCGTAAGTGGCGCGCGCAGCCCAGCATACCACGGATGGCTGACTTACCCCCCTGTCGCCTCCGACTCGGCGACAAGCCATTCCACTCCACAGGCATGGACTGCTTTGGCCCGTTGTATATAAAGAGAGGAAGAGGAACCGAGAAGCGGTGGGGTATTGTATTCAAATGCATGACCACCAGAGCGATACATATCGAGCTCCTTCCGACCATGAGCACAGACTCATTCCTTATGGCCTTCCGAAGATTCACATCACGGAAAGGAAAACCGTCTACATTGTTGTCTGATCACGGGACAAACTTCAAAGGCGGAGAAAGAGAGCTGAGAGAGAGCTTCCAAGCTATGGGCCCAGAACTTAAGACCCACCTCGCTCCATCCCAGATTGACTTCCAGTTTAATCCCCCAAACGCACCCCACTTCGGTGGAACCTGGGAACGAGAAGTACGTTCTATAAAGACAGCCCTGTACGCCGTGCTTGGGGCCCAGACTGTGGCGGAGGAAGTCCTAATGACAGTCCTCACGGAGATCGAGGGAGTATTGAACTCAAAGCCCCTCGGTTACGTCTCCAGTGATGTAGCAGATGTCGACCCAGTCACCCCCAACACACTCCTAATGGGGCGGCTGGACCCCGCGCTACCCCAGACAATGTACAGGCCTGAAGAAGCGAACGGCCGAAGAATGTGGAGGTACAGTCAAGTACTAGCTGACAAGTTTTGGAGCAGCTTCCTACTCCACTACCTACCGTCTCTACAGACCCGCCAGAAGTGGGTAAAAGAGAGAGACAATTTGACAGAAGGAACAGTCGTCATGATTATCGACCAGTCACTACCCAGAGCTATGTGGCCGGCTGGCCGCGTAAGCAAAGTGATCCAGGGCTGTACGCTAAGCTTTTTCACTAGGGGCACACTTGCCCCTAAATGAGAAATTTAGGGGCAAAAAATATTTTTTAGGGGCAAATTTTTTAATAACAATTTTACCATTATTAAAAAAAATATGTTCCTCCTGCCTCATTACTGTGGTCCTTTTATTTAACATTTAAGTGCGTTTGTTTTCAGGTTTGTATCTTTTATAATGAACCAACTGAGAGTGTGTAAATCACTAATAGAACAAAAACAACAAACTGTGTGTGTGTGTGCGCGCGCTTGTGTAGTGCTCCTTGAATGAGATCATCACAACACACACACACCATTAATCAGGAGGAGAAGAAACTCTGCATACATTTGTTTCACAATGAAAAGTGCTTTAGAAATCAAATGAATTATTATTATTGTAAATAACCTCATGAAAGGTTTATTATTTGTATGGGTAATTACCTGCTTCATATTTGTGATGTTACTGGTTTCAGTGTGTGCCTAAAGTGATCAATGTGTTGGGCCGTTTATAGAGATCTATGCCAATTAATGTTTATGTATATCCGGGACTTTTTTTTTATAAGAATTGAGAGGTATTTGTATATATGACCTTTATTTTGAAAACTGTTGCAACGCAACCTTATTTACATTTGCGCTTTTGACAGTGAAATGTTCAGTCCAACTTAGCTCGAAGGAAAGACTAATAAAAAAGGTTTAATTGACCCGTATGAGGCTCTTACGGTAGGACTTTGATTGTTTATAGAAGTGGAATGTAATACTATGCAAAACGAGAAATAAACAGTGATTTTACCAGCAGTCATTTCATTTCATATACGGGGAACCGACAATTATTAGTATTATATTATTTGCATATCGTCTCATTATTAGATAGATAGGTTGATACTTTATTGATCCGCGGTGTCAATTTAAGTAGACAGTATTTCACGTCCTAATAGTGGGGTACTCACGTAATGCATGGCTGATCCTGAACGTTAGAAGTTTCCGTGTCCCCGTCAATCAATCATCACATCATCACGTCAATCATCATCATCTTATCATCTCTCCACATCGGACGTGGTTGTCATAAAATTGACTGATATCCATTATCCACTGTTCTTGCGGAGCAAGAGCCATATTATTATTTAAAGGAAGCGGCTACATTCAGTTTCGTTTCGCTAGGAATTATGGGATTTGGTGTTGGATGTATAGACTACGCAGATAGGGACATGGTCTTTAATCGCACGATAGACTACAAGTTCCAAGTATATAGCGTGACCCAGATTCACTCCGCGCAAATCTTTTTTTTTACTCAGGCTATCGGTGATCGCAGTAAGTTCATTCATTGCCGACAGATTCTTTCATAGCACCACGAGCTCGCGTGAGTGGCGTCATCACACGCCTTGGATAATTTAGGAGTGAAATGCGAATGCAAGGCTTGAAAGCACTACTCGCAAGCCCGCCCCCAGATAATATTTACCAATCGCAACGGCCAATTAAAGGGGCAATTCGCGATCATATCATCGCAGCGTACAGGCCTGTGATCACCGGTGCCGATGGCAAGGTCCGAGCAGCTGAAGTACTCGTCCAAGGGCGCACTTACACACGACCCGTGGCGAGGCTCATAGAACTGCCCCGACTCCCAGACACTATCGATGATGACCATGACCCCATGACTTTGTGAGTTGACTGACCCTTACAGCGGACCTTGAGTGGTAGACAGTGCGGTTAATCTGTCTCTGCTTAGCTAATTAGGTGGGACTAATTAGGGGGCGGCTGTTGTGAAGGATCAGATTAAACCGAATATATATATTTATTTATATATATATATTTAAATAGTGTTTGTATATATCGTTTGATATCCCCTGTATATTCCTTGTACAATATGCACTGAATATCCCTTTAGTCTACTAAACAGCCCATAATAGTTTCATTCTACCATTGGACGAGAACCTGGCGCCAGGTTGCCATACCCCTAGGTTCAAGTTCAATCGTGCCGCCCAACATGTCGTGGCAAGCCCCGGTTCCGCGTAGGAATACGTCTGGCGAAATACGAATGGTACTATTTGTTCATAGCGCATATATATATGGCGCAAGTAAAGTAGAACTTTCTTTTAGTCCAGTTCTTTACCCTCCAACAGAGTGACAGACGCGAAGCCTCACCCACGACGCACGTGTGGTGTAGTAAGGCCTACTTAAATCCCTGCTTAAGACTCATCTTTTCTCTCTCTCCTTCAACCTACCTTGATCTCACCTGGTCGGGGACTGACCTTTAGATTAATCTGTGTAGTTTAGTTATGGTACAGGGTACTACATGGTACCACTGGGTAGTTTACTATAGGGTAGTTTAGTTAGGGTACAGGGTACTACATGGTACCACAGAGTACTACTTGGTACTGCATGGCATTACAGGGTACTACATGGCTTACACAGCTCTACATGGCACTACAGGGTACTACATGGCACCACAGGGTACTACATGGCACTACAGGGTACTACAGGATACTACGGGGTACTACATGGCACTATGGGGTACTATAGGGTACTACATGGCACTACGGGGTACTACATGGCACTACAGGGTACTACATGTCTGCTCCTTTGCAGCACCACAAACATGGGAACTCTCTAACTCTTCCCCCCCCCCCCCTCTCCCCCCCCCCCCCCCTCCCTCCCCCTTCTCTCTGAGTACCCGTCTCCTGGCGCTGACCAAGGTGATGGATGCCTCGGGGTCTTGGCCAAGCTTGTAGTGACTGCTCTACATGCACCTCCGAGGCATTGGATCAGTTTTTCACCGCCGTCTGTCCGTGGTCCTGTCAACTGATTAACAGACTGTTAACAGATTAACAGTCAACGCGGTTTCATTGCTGGGTTAAGTACTTCTATTCTATTCACATAATACGCTTACTTCATATATCTACTCCATTCACATATATGCCTACCACTTGTATCTATTGCTATGTCCGCCTACTACAATCTCATGAGCTGTCTAACGCCTGTCCCGTCTCCCTGTCTTCCTATGACTTGCTGTCCTGGAGTGTTGACCGGAGTGTTGGACGTCCCGTGACGAAGGCCGGGAGATTGCGACCCCCTCTGCGTGCCCCCCTGTCTTCGGAGGTTTCGTAGTGGTGACCGGAGTGCCGGATGTCCCGCGATGATGTCGGGGAGTTCGCGACCCTCTCTGTGCCACCCCCCCTTCCCCCTGTCTCCGGCTGTCCCTGAGCAACGACCGGAGTGCTGAATGTCCCGTGACTAAGACGGGGAGGACGTGACCCTCTTGCGCCGCCCCTGTGCTTCAAATAGATCCGCTATCAACTCTATCTTTAATTTTTCAAAATGTACAGTTGCTATTGCATGCACTCATCTGTGTTTCACTACACACATGAGTGCATGCTTACCAACTGTCCGTCTGCAACACTACTATCACCGACATCTAAGAAGGGAGATCCCCCCTTGAACGGCCCTTCTAAGGTTTCTCTCCTCCACATTGCCTGTGGAGCTTTTTTCCCTATTGTTAGGTTTTAGTGAGTTTTTCCTTACCTTCGCGTGGGGTATGTCTGGGAGTGCTTGCATTCTTTCATTTATTTGCATTCATCTAAAAAATGTTTGGACCCTATGGTGTTCTTGTTCTGTTCTTGACTTATTGTTATGTTGTCTTCTTGACTTGTTTAAAGAAGACCTGTACGGCCCATGGGGACATTAACGTGTGTTGTCGGGCCCTATAAATAAATTTGATTTGATTTGATTTTGATTTACTTGGCCTCAGAATAGGCATTGAGATATCGTGTGGATTAATAGTTGAATAGTCATAGTTTGGCACTATACCGTCGAGTTGGACGTATTCTATTAAGCTAATAATAGTCTATTTATGTATGGTGCATCGTTCGGTTAGAGTTATAAAGTTATCAGTACCCCCATCGTTCCTGACGTTATCTGGACGCTTAACCAGGCTGGGCAGACCCCTAGTGGTGCTTGCATCCGAGGAGCTCCGGGCCAGGGCGACTGGACCTGTATATTGGATTACTCTACCCGGACGACGGCGAGCCTTCCACGGCTTGGATTATGCTTTGGGTGCTTTGATTATTCCATGGCTAACGGCCAACACTGCGGAGTGTTGGAACTACCCCCCGGAGAGGACTCCAGGTGAGACGGCGCTCTATACCAGTGAGGTCGCCTCACGTCTCTCCGTTGTGGACCGGCAGCTACCGTCCACCAGAGGGTCCAGCTGTATTCGTCTGCGGACCGAGGTTCTGTGGGCACCGTGTTCAAGACTTTGAATTCTCCCAAGAAATCGTCGGCCAGATGGGATACCGCCATCTCCTACTGTCTTACAACCAGCGGGACCCCCCCCCCCTTAGTGTATCCAGCTATAATCATTTAAGTACCATCGCTATAGTTTCCTAAATATCCAGGTTCTATACTTACTCCCTGCGTAACCAGAGATTGGACATTCAATGTTGATTTACCTACGAATACTCATTTGCCATACAAGTGCATATTTCAAATCATAAGTGTAAACAAGTGAACGTTGTATATACCTTTTGCTATATTAAATATTCGATTTGTACATTTGTGTGGACTTCGTTTCATCAGGTGGGAAAGTGTTCATCATACTTATATCATGTACTGGATGGCCAGAAGTTAAAGTACAAGAGGTAGTGGTATTAAATACCATATCTAACAATACAGTCAGGGAATTGTACCCCTCAGTTACACTCTACATTAATATAATAATATATAATTTACTGCTGCAGGTAAATTATTCATCTAATAAAGGTGCTGTATGTGGTATTCTCTACATTAATATAATAATATATAATGTGCTGCTGCAGGTAAATTATTCATCTAATAAAGGTGCTGTATGTGGTATTCTCTACATTAATATAATAATATATAATGTACTGCTGCTGCATGTAAATTATTGATCTAATAAAGGTGCTGTACGTGGTATTCTCTACATTAATATAATAATATATAATGTGCTGCTGCAGGTAAATTATTCATCTAATAAAGGTGCTGTACGTGCTATTCTCTACATTAATATAATAATATATAATGTGCTGCTGCAGGTAAATTATTCATCTAATAAAGGTGCTGTACGTGGTATTCTCTACATTAATATAATAATATATAATGTGCTGCTGCATGTAAATTATTCATCTAATAAAGGTGCTGTATGTGGTATTCTCTACATTAATATAATAATATATAATGTGCTGCTGCATGTAAATTATTCATCTAATAAAGGTGCTGTACGTGCTATTCTCTACATTAATATAATAATATATAATGTGCTGCTGCAGGTAAATTATTCATCTAATAAAGGTGCTGTACGTGCTATTCTCTACATTAATATAATAATATATAATGTACTGCTGCAGGTAAATTATTCATCTAATAAAGGTGCTGTACGTGCTATTCTCTACATTAATATAATAATATATAATGTGCTGCTGCAGGTAAATTATTCATCTAATAAAGGTGCTGTACGTGGTATTCTCTACATTAATATAATAATATATAATGTGCTGCTGCAGGTAAATTATTCATCTAATAAAGGTGCTCTACGTGGTATTCTCTACATTAATATAATAATATATAATGTGCTGCTGCAGGTAAATTATTAATCTAATAAAAGGTGCTGTACGTGGTATTCTCTACATTAATATAATAATATATAATGTGCTGCTGCAGGTAAATTATTCATCTAATAAAGGTGCTCTACGTGGTATTCTCTACATTAATATATAATGTACCGCTGCAGGTAAATTATTCATCTAATCTAATAAAAGGTGCTGTACATGGTATTCTCTACATTAATATAATAATATATAATGTGCTGCTGCAGGTAAATTATTCATCTAATAAAGGTGATGTAAGTGGTATTCTCTACATTAATATAATAATATATAATGTGCTGCTGCAGGTAAATTATTCATCTAATAAAAGGTGCTGTACGTGGTATTCTCTACATTAATATAATACTATATAATGTGTTGCTGCAGGTAAATTATTCATCTAATAAATGTGCTGTACGTGCTATTCTCTACAACATTAATATAATAATATATAATGTGTTGCTGCAGGTAAATTATTCATCTAATAAAGGTGCTGTACGTGCTATTCTCTACATTAATATAATATATAATGTGTTGATGCAGGTAAATTATTCATCCAATAAAGGTGCTGTACGTGGTATTCTCTACATTAATATAATAATATATAATGTACTGCTGCAGGTAAATTATTCATCTAATAAAGGTGCTGTACGTGGTATTCTCTACATTAATATAATAATATATAATGTACTGCTGCAGGTAAATTATTCATCTAATAAAGGTGCTGTACGTGGTATTCTCTACATTAATATAATAATATATAATGTGTTGCTGCAGGTAAATTATTCATCTAATAAAGGTGCTGTATGTGGTATTCTCTACATTAATATAATAATATATAATGTACTGCTGCTGCAGGTAAATTATTCATCTAATAAAGCTGCTGTACGTGGTATTCTCTACATTAATATAATAATATATTATGTGCTGCTGCAGGTAAATTATTCATCTAATAAAGGTGCTGTATGTGCTATTCTCTACATTAATATAATAATATATAATGTGTTGCTGCAGGTAAATTATTCATCTAATAAAGGTGCTGTACGTGCTATTCTCTACATTAATATAATAATATATAATGTGCTGCTGCAGGTAAATTATTCATCTAATAAAGGTGCTGTACGTGGTATTCTCTACATTAATATAATAATATATAATGTGTTGCTGCAGGTAAATTATTCATCTAATAAAGGTGCTGTACGTGCTATTCTCTACATTAATATATAATGTGCTGCTGCAGGTAAATTATTCATCTAATAAAGGTGCTGTATGTGGTATTCTCTACATTAATATAATAATATATAATGTACTGCTGCTGCATGTAAATTATTCATCTAATAAAGGTGCTGTACGTGGTATTCTCTACATTAATATAATAATATATAATGTACTGCTGCAGGTAAATTATTCATCTAATAAAGGTGCTGTCCGTGCTATTCTCTACATTAATATAATAATATATAATGTACTGCTGCAGGTAAATTATTCATCTAATAAAGGTGCTGTCCGTGCTATTCTCTACATTAATATAATAATATATAATGTACTGCTGCAGGTAAATTATTCATCTAATAAAGGTGCTGTACGTGGTATTCTCTACATTAATATAATAATATATAATGTGTTGCTGCAGGTAAATTATTCATCTAATAAAGGTGCTGTACGTGCTATTCTCTACATTAATATAATAATATATAATGCACTGCTGCTGCATGTAAATTATTCATCTAATAAAGGTGCTGTACGTGGTATTCTCTACATTAATATAATAATATATAATGTGCTGCTGCAGGTAAATTATTCATCTAATAAAAGGTGCTGTACGTGGTATTCTCTACATTAATATAATAATATATAATGTGCTGCTGCAGGTAAATTATTCATCTAATAAAGGTGCTCTACGTGGTATTCTCTACATTAATATATAATGTACCGCTGCAGGTAAATTATTCATCTAATAAAAGGTGCTGTACGTGGTATTCTCTACATTAATATAATAATATATAATGTGCTGCTGCAGGTAAATTATTCATCTAATAAAAGGTGCTGTACGTGGTATTCTCTACATTAATATAATACTATATAATGTGTTGCTGCAGGTAAATTATTCATCTAATACATGTGCTGTACGTGCTATTCTCTACAACATTAATATAATAATATATAATGTGTTGCTGCAGGTAAATTATTCATCTAATAAAGGTGCTGTACGTGCTATTCTCTACATTAATATAATATATAATGTGTTGATGCAGGTAAATTATTCATCCAATAAAGGTGCTGTACGTGCTATTCTCTACATTAATATAATAATATATAATGTACTGCTGCAGGTAAATTATTCATCTAATAAAGGTGCTGTCCGTGCTATTCTCTACATTAATATAATAATATATAATGTACTGCTGCAGGTAAATTATTCATCTAATAAAGGTGCTGTACGTGGTATTCTCTACATTAATATAATAATATATAATGTGTTGCTGCAGGTAAATTATTCATCTAATAAAGGTGCTGTACGTGGTATTCTGTACATTAATATAATAATATATAATGTGCTGCTGCAGGTAAATTATTCATCTAATAAAGGTGCTGTACGTGCTATTCTCTACATTAATATATAATGTGCTGCTGCAGGTAAATTATTCATCTAATAAAGGTGCTGTATGTGGTATTCTCTACATTAATATAATAATATATAATGTACTGCTGCTGCATGTAAATTATTCATCTAATAAAGGTGCTGTACGTGGTATTCTCTACATTAATATAATAATATATAATGTACTGCTGCAGGTAAATTATTCATCTAATAAAGGTGCTGTCCGTGCTATTCTCTACATTAATATAATAATATATAATGTACTGCTGCAGGTAAATTATTCATCTAATAAAGGTGCTGTCCGTGCTATTCTCTACATTAATATAATAATATATAATGTACTGCTGCAGGTAAATTATTCATCTAATAAAGGTGCTGTACGTGGTATTCTCTACATTAATATAATAATATATAATGTGTTGCTGCAGGTAAATTATTCATCTAATAAAGGTGCTGTACGTGCTATTCTCTACATTAATATAATAATATATAATGTGTTGCTGCAGGTAAATTATTCATCTAATAAAGGTGCTGTACGTGCTATTCTCTACATTAATATAATATATAATGTGTTGATGCAGGTAAATTATTCATCCAATAAAGGTGCTGTACGTGGTATTCTCTACATTAATATAATAATATATAATGTGTTGCTGCAGGTAAATTATTCATCTAATAAAGGTGCTGTACGTGGTATTCTGTACATTAATATAATAATATATAATGTGCTGCTGCAGGTAAATTATTCATCTAATAAAGGTGCTGTACGTGGTATTCTCTACATTAATATAATAATATATAATGTGTTGCTGCAGGTAAATTATTCATCTAATAAAGGTGCTGTACGTGGTATTCTCTACATTAATATAATAATATATAATTTACTGCTGCAGGTAAATTATTCATCTAATAAAGGTGCTGTACGTGCTATTCTCTACATTAATATAATAATATATAATGTGCTGCTGCAGGTAAATTATTCATCTAATAAAGGTGCTGTACGTGGTATTCTCTACATTAATATAATAATATATAATGTGTTGCTGCAGGTAAATTATTCATCTAATAAAGGTGCTGTACGTGCTATTCTCTACATTAATATATAATGTGCTGCTGCAGGTAAATTATTCATCTAATAAAGGTGCTGTATGTGGTATTCTCTACATTAATATAATAATATATAATGTACTGCTGCTGCATGTAAATTATTCATCTAATAAAGGTGCTGTACGTGGTATTCTCTACATTAATATAATAATATATTATGTGCTGCTGCAGGTAAATTATTCATCTAATAAAGGTGCTGTATGTGCTATTCTCTACATTAATATAATAATATATAATGTGTTGCTGCAGGTAAATTATTCATCTAATAAAGGTGCTGTACGTGGTATTCTCTACATTAATATAATAATATATAATGTGCTGCTGCAGGTAAATTATTCATCTAATAAAGGTGCTGTACGTGCTATTCTCTACATTAATATAATAATATATAATGTGCTGCTGCAGGTAAATTATTCATCTAATAAAGGTGCTGTACGTGGTATTCTCTACATTAATATAATAATATATAATGTGCTGCTGCAGGTAAATTATTCATCTAATAAAGGTGCTGTACGTGGTATTCTCTACATTAATATAATAATATATAATGTGCTGCTGCAGGTAAATTATTCATCTAATAAAAGGTGCTGTACGTGGTATTCTCTACATTAATATAATAATATATAATGTGCTGCTGCAGGTAAATTATTCATCTAATAAAGGTGCTCTACGTGGTATTCTCTACATTAATATATAATGTACTGCTGCAGGTAAATTATTCATCTAATAAAAGGTGCTGTACGTGGTATTCTCTACATTAATATAATAATATATAATGTGCTGCTGCAGGTAAATTATTCATCTAATAAAAGGTGCTGTACGTGGTATTCTCTGTCTACATTAATATAATAATATATAATGTACTGCTGCAGGTAAATTATTCATCTAATAAAGGTGCTGTACGTGGTATTCTCTACATTAATATAATAATATATAATGTGCTGCTGCAGGTAAATTATTCATCTAATAAAGGTGCTGTACGTGGTATTCTCTACATTAATATAATAATATATAATGTGCTGCTGCAGGTAAATTATTCATCTAATAAAGGTGCTGTACGTGGTATTCTCTACATTCATATAATAATATTAGTGCTGTCAAACGATTAAAATATTTAACTCGATTAATCGCATGATTGTCCATAGTTAACTCGCGATTAATCGCAAATTAATCGCATTTTTTTTTTAACCTTAAACAGATCTTTTTCAAGTTCCAAGTTTTAATACTCTTATCAACATGCGAGTCAACAAATGCTTGCTTTGTGCAGCCATTTAACACAAAAGGATGACCCTCATGCATTGCAAATTTGCATCAAATTCAAAACAGAGTGATGCACAAAATAAATTAAAAGAAAATAATAATTTAAAACAATGAATAAAGTGTGCATGAAATAATAGGGGAAAGAAAACGTTAGGAACTTGTTACATTCACACACACAAGGGCTGATTAATCACACACCCCCCTCTCTCCCTCACACACACTCTTCCAGCTCTTTTTCTCTTTTGCCCCTTCCTCATCTCTCTCACCCCCCTCTCTCTCTATATCTCACACACACACACACACACACACACACACACACACACACACACACACACACACACACACACACACACACACACACACACACACACACACACACACACACACACACACACACACACACACACACACACACACACACACACACACTTCAGAAACAAACATAGTATCAATGAGAGCATCAATAATACACCTGAGTGAAGTCTAGTAAAAAAAAAAAAAAAAAAATTGCTGCAGGTAAATTATTCATCTAATAAAGGTGCTGTACGTGGTATTCTCTACATTAATATAATAATATATAATGTGCTGCTGCAGGTAAATTATTCGTCTAATAAAGGTGCTAGTCCGACGCCACACGCGAAGTGCGGTATTTCTCTCAACTCATACTATGCACCAACTAGCCTACATCAGTGACTATCACGACCATTATTAATGGTAAAGCTATCACAAATGCTCCACAGATTCCCTTTATAACTTTATAAGCGTACATGGTAGAAACATGGGGTTTTGATTAGTGTTTTACTACAGTTCTAATGTATCCAGTAAACCCTCCAATGTACAGTTCGCCCCCCCCCCCCACCTCCAATTTACAGTCCCCCCCCCCCCCCCCCCCCCCACATACCCAACCTCCTCCAATGTACAGTTTCTTCCCCCTCAAATGTATATACTCTCTTTTTAGGCTATTTTTTTGTATCACAAACAGTACTGTATATTTGTAGATATGGTATGTCATAAATGTCTAGATGTAACAGTACTGTATATCTGTATGTCATATAATTATGTTATTATGAATTGAAAATGGGGGACCCTGATGTAAACAAGACGAAAGTCTTTCTCTGGTCTGCATCCCCTTAACAATTGTGTGTATTGAGCTGTACTGTATTGTACCCATTCTGCAATCTGTTAATACAATTGTCAATCAATCAAACCTATTTTATTGATATTTGGAGAAAGGATACTATATGTGAGTAAAACACCCGCTGCTAGTTTGTGATATTGAACGGTGCTGTACGTTACCTGCTTCGTTCAGACATAACCTGTCAAATCATCTGCAAAACATTATGAAAACACAGCAAAACACAGCAAACATGTCGTCAGCTTGTGACTGCAACTTGTTCCTGTTTGCGGACGACTCAGCCCTGCTGGTCTCTGACAAGAACAAGTTACAGGTTGAAAAAACCCTCAGCTCGGAACTAGGCAGAATCTGCATATGGCTCGCTGATAACAAACTATCATTACACATGGGCAAAACAGAGTCCATTCTCTTCGGTTCAAATAACAAACTCAGCAAGACCGACGGCTTCTCAGTTACAGTGGGTGACAATATTGTCACAAGGAAAGATGAAATTACCTACCTGGGTTCCATCCTAGAGGCTAATCTCTCCTGTGACAAAATGGCATCCAATGTAATAAAAAAAGTCAACCAACGAACTCGATTCTTGTACCGGATCTCCTCTCTGGTAAACAAGAATACCCTGAAGACTCTGGCAGGAGCACTCATTCAGGGGTACTACGACTATGCTTGCACCTCATGGTACCAAAGCACCTCAAAGGTGCTAAAAACAAAATTACAAACATCTCAAAACAAACTGGTCAGACTACTGCTTGACCTTACTCCTAGAACCCACCTCAGCCTTGCCCACTTTGACAACCTAGGATGGCTTAGAGTAGACGACAGAGTACAGCAACTTGCAATGGGCCTGGTCTACAAGATACACTACACGACCAAGGTACCCATGTACATGTCAAAATACTTCCCAAAGGTCAGTGAATACCACGATCACAACACCAGAGGGAGCTCCACAAATCATGTTAAACCCAGATTCGGCTCAAATAAGGGACTAAACACGTTTTGCAATTATGCCACATCAATGTGGAACACCCTACCCAAAGCTGTAAAGGAATGTGGATCACTACCCACTTTCAAAACCTCTCTCAAGGGACACCTACGGGAGACTGCAATTCAACACTGGCCCCTGTAAATATCCTAACCCAACCCCCTCCAATGTACAGTAATTTACCTAGTATGGTTGTCAATAGTCCAATGTACAATTTTGTTTGTTTGTACAGTGTCTCCCCCCCCCCCCCTCAATGTACAGTGTTGCCAATGTACAGTCATTTACCTAGTATGGTTGTCAATAGTCCAATGTACAATTTTGTTTGTTTGTACAGTGTCTCCCCCCCCCCCCCTCAATGTACAGTTTTGCTTGTTTATACAGTGTGCCCCCCCCCCCAACCACCTCCAATGTAGATTACCCAGTATGGTTGTCAATATCCCAGTGTACCCAACCCCCCCCCACCCAACAAGTCAAGAGTTTTAATTGTCACGGCATACAGGTATACAATGAAATGGGGCTGGTCTTGCCCGCGACGATGTGCAATACAGTGGTACAACATATAATAGAATCCAATAGAAATACAGTGGTACAACATATTAATAGAATCCAATAAAACAGTGCAATAAACAGGTACATGGTGTGCCATCTCGGTATCTGTACATTAGTATTTACGGAGCATATAGGACATGCTAGGTAGCTTTAGTAGTGCAATACACTGTTCCTGATGTTATACTACTTTAAAGTGGCCTTTCCTCTGGCCATAAGTGTGCGTGTGTGCTGCATGAGTGTTAAAGTGGCTGCTAGTGTGTGAGCGTGCTCAGCGTGCGTGTCGTGTATGTGCTTGTGTGTGCCTCCTCCAATGTACAGTTTATACGTCAAATGTATATACTCCCTTTTCCTGACTCCTTCTGTATCACAAACAGTACTGTATTTGCAAATCTGGTATGTCATAAATGTATAGATGTAGCAGTACTGACTATCTGTATGTCATGTATGTCATATATGTCCTGATGAATGGGGGACCCTGATGGAAACAAGACAAACGTCTTTCTCAGGTCTGCATCCCCTTAACAATTGTATGTATTGAGCCGTACTGTATTGTACCCATTCTGCAATCTGTTAAATAAAGTTTTCATTCATTCATTCATTCATTCATTCATTCATTCATTCATTCATTCATGAATTGAAAATGGGGGACCCTGATGTAAACAAGACGAAAGTCTTTCTCTGGTCTGCATCCCCTTAACAATTGTGTGTATTGAGCTGTACTGTATTGTACCCATTCTGCAATCTGTTAATAAAGTTTTCAATCAATCAATCAATCACCTGCTCTTTGTAACTTTATATCTTGGCTTTCAGAAGGATGTCCAGCAGCTTGTTTTGACGCTCGCTCTGCCATTTTGACCGGGAATCCTTCTCCTAATAAACGTTAATCATATTTTAAATGATATCCTCAACAGCTGTTTTAGTCACTCTTTAACAAGAGCCTCCATCTGTTCTATTTGAGACATTTCTAAATGTGAAATTAAAACTATATTCCTTCATGATGCTCTGCCTCGGTCTGTCTCACTTCCTGTATTTTGTCACGTGAGCAACACAAGGCGCGTCATTGGCGGGTTTACTCCTCCTATCCACCACAGGCAAGGAAACTATAACACAAGGAAGAGTCATCACGTCAGAACACCAGGCAGACGTCACGTAATGACCCTTCCTTGTGTTATAGTTTCCTTGCCTGTGGATAGGAGGAGTAAACCCGCCAATGACGCACCTTGTGTTGCTCACGTGACTAAATACAGGAAGTGAGACAGACCGAGGCGAGGTAGAGCATAGATATAGGGTGGAGCATCAGGAAGGAATAGAGTTTTAATTTCACATTTAGAAATGTCTCAAATAGAACAGATGGAGGCTCTTGTTAAAGAGCGACTAAAACAGCTGTTGAGGATATCATTTAAAATATGATTAACGTTTATTATGAGAAGGATTCCCGGTCAAAATGGCAGATCGAGCGTCAAAACAAGCTGCTGGACATCCTGCTGAAAGCCAAGATATAAAGTTACAAAGAGCAGGTTTGTGTTTTCATAATGTTCTGCAGATGATTTGACAGGTTATGTCTGAACGAAGCAGGTAACGTACAGCACCGTTCAATATCACAAACTAGCAGCGGGTGTTTTACTCACATATGTATCCTTTCTCCAAATATCAATAAAATAGGTTTGATTGATTGACAATTGTATTAACAGATTGCAGAATGGGTACAATACAGTACGGCTCAATACACACAATTGTTAAGGGGATGCAGACCAGAGAAATACTTTCGTCTTGTTTACATCAGGGTCCCCCATTTTCAATTCATCATAACATACATGACATAGAATAGAATAGAATAGAATAGAATAGAATAGACTTTTAATTGTCATTGCACAGTATACAACAAAATTTCAGGGGAGCTCCCACAGATCGTAGTACATATATACATACATAAACACATAACACATATAACACTGTACAGAATATTTTAAATAATAAAGTGCATGATGGGTGGTAATCAGAGATTATCAAGTGCAGTGGTGTCCCCTCACGTGCACCATGCACTTAACAGTCTGACTGCTTGGGGGAAAAAGCTGTTCTTAAATCTTGTACTCTTGGCATGTATGGACCGGTATCTCCTCCCTGAGGGAAGGAGCTGAAAGAGGTGATGTGCTGGGTGAGACTGGTCCTTGATGATACATTTAAACAGTACTGTTACATCCAGACATTTATGACATACCAGATCTACAAATATACAGTACTGTTTATGATACAAAAATAGTCTAAAAAGATATACATTTGAGGGGGAATAAACTACATTGGAGGAGGTTGGGTATGTGGGGTGGGGGGGGGGGAGAAACTGTACATTGGAGGTGGGTGGGGGGGGGGACTGTATATTGGAGGTGGTTTGGGGGGGGGAACTGTACATTGGAGGAGGTTGGGTCTGTGGGGTGGGGGGAAGAAACTGTACATTGGAGGGGGTGGGGGGGAACTGTACATTGGAGGGTTTACTGGATACATTAGAACTGTAGTAAAACACTAATCAAAACCCCATGTTTCTACCATGTACGCTTATAAAGTTATAAAGGGAATCTATGTGGAGCATTTGTGATAGCTTTACCATTAATAATGGTCGTGATAGTCACTGATGTAGGCTAGTTGGTGCATAGTATGAGTTGAGAGAAATACCGCACTTCCGCGTGTGGCGTCGGACTAGCAAAGATAATTCTGGTTGACAGTTTTCCTGTTCTTCAATTCTCTGTTCTTCCCTCCAGACCCCCCACAGCTGTCAGTCTGTAAGGAGGTTCCCCCTGAGCAGCAGGAGAGGAGCCTCAGTCTGGACCAGGAGGACCCAGAGCCCTCACAGATTAAAGAGGAACAGGAGGAAACCTGGAGCAGTCAGGAGGGAGAGCAGCTTCAAGGCCTGGAGGAGGCTGACACCAAAGACTCCATATTCACTATAAGCTGTGTGAGAAGCCTCCATGATCAACAGCACGGTCAGTCCCCACATCTTAACCAGACTGTAGACAACCACAAATATTAATGTTTATTAAAGGCTAGGCAAATTGTATTCTGATTCAAAATTATGTGTGGGTAGTAGTTGTTTATTGCTGGGTTTGAGTAGGAGCTAGTAATTAGGTCTGAATTTGAAGTAAAACACAAGATACACAAGGATAAGCACTCGATGAAGAAACCCAATCCCGGTGCCAAACATCTATGCTACATATATATATATATATATATATATATATATATCAGGGTTCGAAATGAACAGGGGCTTGGGGCAAAATCAAGGCCAGATTAAGAATTCAGAGGCCTCTGGGCCAGACTCTTGGTGGGGCAGCCACTAACCAAGGCTACATACCAGGCAAACTACAGTAATCAAAATGACTAATCCTGCTACTGATGCATTTTTAACACGTCAACAAACAGCTATCCATCGAGAGAGAGAAAGTATAGTTGAGGAAAATTAATTATATTCCCTGTCTGCCAAAGTTATTGACAGGGTGCCACACAATATATTATACTTTATTGTTCAGTTATTCTGTCAGTTTCATGATGGCTGTCCCTTTCCTGTTTAGATTTTAACTTAGCAGCTCCGCTTTCCTACCGTTTAACTTTTTTATCCATGCTTTTTGAGTCTCATATGATACAGTACTACTCGAGTCTTATGCCTCTTTTCCATTGCATGGTACCTACTCGACTCTACCCTACTCTACTCTACTCGCTTTAGGTACCTGGTACTTCGTTCCTTTTCCACTGCAAGTACTAAAATAAAGTACTCAGTTTGTCTCCGTGTGGGGAGGCGGGGCTGCTGGTGTACAGCTGAGAGCTCCATAGCTCTGTGAGAGCTCCAGCATAGCTATGTCCGTGAGCTAGGCGCAAGCCAGAGTAAAACACAGTTTTCAATCAATCAATAACAACATTAACGAGACTCTCGTGTCTATTCTGCTAACGCTAACGTTACCTCTCATTGTGTCTATTCTACAAGCGTTAACGTTAGCTAGGCTGTCTATGCTAACGTTGGCTAACAACAAAGCTGTAACGTTACCAGTCTCGCGCCTATTTGCTAACGTTAGTATTAGGTAATAATAAAATGGATGGTGATTACCTCACGTTGTGTCTATTCTACTAGCATTAACGTTACTCATACAAACAATCAATAGCGAGTTATATTGATCACGCTATGTACGATAGCCATGCTAAAACGCTAGCACAACATTAGCACCTAACCTAACAACAAGCTTTAACAAGTCAGCGATCTTTTTGCGAGACTAAACTATCCGCTCGGTGGCAAATTGTGTTGATGTCGATTTTGTTTAATCAATAAATGAGGCAGAATACACAGTGACTGTATCCTTTGTTTATTGCACTTGTGCCTGCTGCAAACATAATGAAATCCTATGCGAGACATTAAAGATGGCGGCTTTCTGTTTTCGTTCTGACTCTCCAACGAGTGACGCGTCTCTCTTCTGACCAATCAGTGGTCTGCAGTGTTTCACGTGACTTTTCTGGTACCAGTTCTACTCGCTTGGCACGCGCTTGGAACCTCGACAGAGCAGGGACTAAAAAAGTACCCAAAAAGTACCCAAAAAGTACCTGGTACCAGGTACTTTGGTAATGGAAAACCGAAAATACCGAGTAGAGTAGAGTCGAGTCGAGTAGGTACCATGCAGTGGAAAAGGGGCATTCGTCTACTTGATCAACTTGCAAGTGCAATTCTCGCGGTCAGTGGTCAGCTGACCTGACAGTGACCCCTGGACCTGGACGTCAGTGTCACGTCGACTCAACCTCTCTCACCCCCTCATTATCAAACAATCAATCATATTTTTATTTGCAATACATTTTTTTTTATAAAAAATAGATAGAGATGAGATGATACTAGTAGTCACTATAGATGCTGTGAAAGTAAACGCTGGATCTGATTATATATATATATTTATTTTCCGTATTTCTTAATTTTTTTTTACTAGTGTGTAGTGGAGGCCCCTAGTCACTAGGGGGAGCTCGAGGATATCCGCTATCAGCACCGGCGGGTCTCTGCTGTCTGTCATGATCCCAATCTGCCTCATCCGTGTCGGGGCTGGGATGTGGAGATGCGGGCGTGACAGCAGACTCTACGTCTAGTCTTCTTCTTCCTGTGTATTTCCGGCGGACTACGCGTCTAGGCGTATTGCCGCCCTCCACAGGACAGAGGGAGCACTATAGATTTCCAGCTCTCCCTATACGTCTAGTCCAGGGGTCAGCCACCTTTACTATCAAAAGAGCCTTTTCCCCCCTCCCACAAAATAAAATGCTCAGGGAGCCGCACAACCTATGTACCCTTAAAATGAAGATAACACAGTGTATAACATTTTATATATCCCCACATTTAGCATAAAACGCCGGACAATTGCATACCCAAAGTAATTTGCGATTTATTATACTTTATACTTATTGCATTAATGGAATGCAAAGCAATAAAAAGAAAAGTTTTGACTTTTTATTGCTGTTTTTACCTGTTATAACAAAGGAAAAACCTCAAACTTTTATTAAGAGGAGAAGAAATACTGGCTGTGTAGACCTATTTTTAAATAAAACACAGAAGAGGAGACAAAACACTGGTGTCTGTAGACCGACTTTGAAATAAAACCCTGAACTATTCAGGTATATTTGAGTCCTTCCCTTATTTGTGGAACATTTATAAAATAAAAAGTAGTCCACTTTAAAAAAAGACTACCATGTGTAGACCTACTTTGAAATAAAACACAGAAAAGGAGAAAAAACACTGGCACCTGTAGACCTACTTTGAAATAAAACCCTGAACTATGCAGCTCTATTTGAGTCCTTCCCTTATTTGTGGAAAATCTATAAAATAAAAAGAGAATTTTTCATTCGCAAATTTCTCACCACATATCAGGCATAGGCTACAGTCAGGGCCGCCTGGGAGAAATGCGAGGCCCTGTGCGAGATTAGCCAAATAGCTGAAATGCTATTTGGCCCTAAACAGAGAGTACACAGTGGCAGAATACCTGAGCACTGTGACTGAAGATCCTTGACTATGTACAGACTCAGCGAGCACAGCCTAGCCATCGAGAAAGGCCGCCATAGGCAGACTGTGTGTGTTAGAAAGAGAGAGAGAGAGAGAGAGAGAGCATGTGTGTTAGAGAGAGAGCATGTATGAGAGAGAGAGAGAGAGAGAGAGCACATGTGTGTGTGTGTTAGAGAGAGAGCATGTATGAGAGATCCAAAAGGACAAAGATCAACACTTAAATCCAAGAGAGAGAGAGAGAGAGAGAGAGAGAGAGAGAGAGAGAGACACATTGGAAAGAAATTGAAATGCTATTTGGCCCTAAACAGAGAGTACACAGTGGCAGAATACCTGAGCACTGTGACTGAAGATCCTTGACTATGTACAGACTCAGCGAGCACAGCCTAGCCATCGAGAAAGGCCGCCATAGGCAGACTGTGTGTGTTAGAAAGAGAGAGAGAGAGAGAGAGAGAGAGAGAGAGCATGTGTGTTAGAGAGAGAGCATGTATGAGAGAGAGAGAGAGAGAGAGAGAGAGCACATGTGTGTGTGTGTTAGAGAGAGAGCATGTATGAGAGATCCAAAAGGACAAAGATCAACACTTAAATCCAAGAGAGAGAGAGAGAGAGAGAGAGAGAGAGAGAGAGACACATTGGAAAGAAATTGAAATGCTATTTGGCCCTAAACAGAGAGTACACAGTGGCAGAATACCTGAGCACTGTGACTGAAGATCCTTGACTATGTACAGACTCAGCGAGCACAGCCTAGCCATCGAGAAAGGCCGCCATAGGCAGACTGTGTGTGTTAGAAAGAGAGAGAGAGAGCATGTGTGTTAGAGAGAGAGCATGTATGAGAGAGAGAGAGAGAGAGAGAGAGCATGTGTGTGTGTGTTAGAGAGAGAGCATGTATGAGAGATCCAAAAGGACAAAGATCAACACTTAAATCCAAAGAGAAGAGGGTCTATACCAGAGAAACCAAAGCAGCAAGGAGCCAATGGCCGACATCAGCTAAATAGGCTAGCCAGGTACTGTGACACCAGGCCACACACAGCTTTGGCCAACGGCCCAACGCTACCCAAGCTACACAAACGACCAAGACATTCACACACAGCACATGTCGTATCTCCAAATGTTGTGAAGTAGCATATGTTTTGCCTGGAAAAAAACATCGTTATTAACAAAACATTCGGGAGGGGCAGGAAGGAAGAGTGGGGTAATGTCATGACATTTTCATTAATCTTACCTGCACCAAGGAACGCAGGGCGAAAGGCCGCAACACAGGTCTCCACGTTGACGAAAGGCCTCTCGCTGTCGGGACAAAGATAAGCTGCTGCCAGAGCCTTGTCATGGTGCAGGCCCGACTACATCTTCTGTCAAAGATGATGTCGTAGTCAGAGTGCCAGAACCCCCTGCTATTCTCACGGCTAATGTCAATGGTCGTAGCACAAGCTAACAGCTAACTCAAGGCTAACTGATAGCATCAAACGAACTTTCCCAGCCGAGCGCAGCCGGCAGTTAACGTCGAAGCTAAACAGCTAACTGGCTAACAGTTAGCTCAACCAGGCTATCGCTAACCATTAGCTAACGCAGAAGCAAGCTATGCGGCTACATACAGCCAGGTGCTGACACCAGGCACACACCGTTAGCTACTAGTAGTACTACAATAGCTAGTCGGCCAGTTTAGCTCCAGAGAGAGAGAGAGAGAGAGAGAGAGAGCGATGTCCACGGCGGGAATAGAATAGAGTTAATAGAATAGGTTAAAAACTCACCAAACGTCCAAGAGGATGGAGACAACCGCGTGGAGTTGACGAAGTTCATCTGCCAAACGACCATCCTCTTCATCTTGGCTGCATGTCTCTAGGTTAGCTAACGCTAGATAGCCTTTAGCTAAGCTAGCTACTAGCCGACATCATCATGGCTATATCCCGACTGCATCATGACAAGGCTCCGGCCATTTGTCCCGCCTTTCGTCAACGTTCCTTGGTGACTGACCGACTGATAATGACCGACCTTGGCTGGCATAACTAAGCATAATAGTCAAAAGCTGCACGCGCGAAATAGTCAAACGCAGCTGACTTCTTCTTCTTGACTCTTCTTCTTCTTCTTCGTTTAAGTTTCCGGCGGCGTACTACACATGATGTAAGTAACCACTCCCTTCGTTGAAACCAATAGTATGTCTGCTGCAGAGCACCAGAGCTCCAATAGTGACCCAGGTGCAGACCCAGGAACAAGTCAGACACATTCTACAAACGTGTCTAATGTGAAATATATAAGCATATAAGCAAAACTAGATTTTAGGTATGTGATGAAAAAGGGCCTCGCGGGAAGGGGGGCCTCGCAAAAAAAAAAAAAAAATAAAAAAAATAAAAAAAAAAAAAAAAAATTTCTTTTTTATTTCTTTATTTTTTATTTTGCGAGGCCCCCCTTCCCGCGAGGCCCTGTGCGACTGCACTGCTCGCACACCCCCTGAGGCGGCCCTGGTTACATATATATATTGTTACACGCTCACACTTAATTGATCTGATCATAACAATAACAGGTGTTCCCAATGGAAAATCAGTCCCCCTCACCCCCAGAGTATAAAGAGGCTGGCATGCAACACACCTTTCTCTTCCCTACACAGGTTCACACACACAGGTTTTTACTTTGAATTATTTCTTTCTGGGGATGGAGATTAATTGTATGATTGATAGTGTAAATATATGTAGTTGGGACTGAGAGGGTGTGCTTGGGAAACGGGATGTGCAGGATAATGATGATGGCTGTGCTTGTGTAACTAGGGCATGGTGTGATTATGGGACTCAAAGATTTTTATTGAGGAATAGAATTTTTTCAACAGTTTTTAGACTGAGACGGTTTCTTTTCTTGCTGACCACTTCTCCAGCTTTTGAGAAAACTCATTCACATGGAACAGATGAGGCTGGAATACAAAGATAGCGTTTTGCCAGTCTGAACAAATGAGGGTACACATGCTTGTGGTTGCTCCAGTACAAAAGTGGATCTTGGGATCTTTCCAGGGGAGGATCAGTGTTATATCTCTGGACTTCTACAGTGGCATCTGCCGTGGCATTTCCTGACCTTCTCGCAGTCGCAGCATCTTGGTCCATAGTTTTCCACAGGTTAAAGGCTGAAAGACATTGAAAGAGAAACACAACAGTATTTATTTAGTACTTAAAGATTTCAATTTGTATCATATTTGTACTTATTTACATATAAATTATAATCTAGTTATAATATTACCTGTGGAGGGTGGATTTTCTACATTTGGTGCAGTGTGTTGTGGTTGAGCTGATGTGTCTGTGTGCTTCATCAGTGCTGCACATTCACCAGTCAGTATTGCTACTGCTACTTGCGCTTGGTTTTGACTGTGGAAGCCGATGGTTTTGAACCTCGGGTCAAGCTGTGTTGCCAGGGACAAACGGCTTGAGCTCTCAAGTGTATCAAACTTGTGTATGAGGGTTGCAAGCATGTTTTGTCCCAGCTGTATTGCTGTCACGTTGGTGGTTTCCCCCAGAATTTCATGTGTTGAATATGTTAGCATTTTTTATCAGTGGAATCACCATCGACCCTGACACTCTCTTCTCCTGGGACATTTCCACCGTTGCCATGTAAAATGGGTAGAGCACTTGTAAGCATGCTGCTATTGTGGCATAGTCATCGGAAGAGAGAGGATTAACATCCGTTCAGTGATGCAAGTGCTGCCCCCACTGTTTACCTCTCATCATACAGGTGTTGCATCAGGTGCTGTTCCAGTGAGTGTCCACTGTTTACCTCTCATCATACAGGTGTTGCATCAGGTGCTGTTCCAGTGAGTGTCCACTGTTTACCTCTCATCATACAGGTGTTGTTGCAGCATCAGGAAGGTGCTGTTCCAGTGAGTGTCCACTGTTTACCTCTCATCACACAGGTGTTGTTGCAGCATCAGGTGCTGTTCCAGTGAGTGTCCACTGTTTACCTCTCATCACACAGGTGTTGTTGCAGCATCAGGAAGGTGGTGTTCCAGTGAGTGTCCACTGTTTACCTCTCATCATACAGGTGTTGTTGCAGCATCAGGTGCTGTTCCAGTGAGTGTCCACTGTTTACCTCTCATCATACAGGTGTTGCATCATCATCAGGTAGGTGCTGTTCCAGTGAGTGTCCACTGTTTACCTCTCATCATACAGGTGTTGTTGCAGCATCAGGAAGGTGCTGTTCCAGTGAGTGTCCACTGTTTACCTCTCAACATACAGGTGTTGTTGCAGCATCAGGTGCTGTTCCAGTGAGTGTCCACTGTTTACCTCTCATCACACAGGTGTTGTTGCAGCATCAGGAAGGTGGTGTTCCAGTGAGTGTCCACTGTTTACCTCTCATCATACAGGTGTTGTTGCAGCATCAGGTGCTGTTCCAGTGAGTGTCCACTGTTTACCTCTCATCATACAGGTGTTGCATCATCATCAGGTAGGTGCTGTTCCAGTGAGTGTCCACTGTTTACCTCTCATCATACAGGTGTTGTTGCAGCATCAGGAAGGTGCTGTTCCAGTGAGTGTCCACTGTTTACCTCTCAACATACAGGTGTTGTTGCATCATCAGGTAGGTGGTGTTCCAGTGAGTGTCCACTGTTTACCTCTCATCATACAGGTGTTGTTGCATCATCAGGTAGGTGGTGTTCCAGTGAGTGTCCACTGTTTACCTCTCATCATACAGGTGTTGTTGCAGCATCAGGTGCTGTTCCAGTGAGTGTCCACTGTTTACCTCTCATCATACAGGTGTTGTTGCAGCATCAGGAAGGTGGTGTTCCAGTGAGTGTCCACTGTTTGCCTCTCATCATACAGGTGTTGTTGCATCATCAGGTGCTGTTCCAGTGAGTGTCCACTGTTTACCTCTCATCATACAGGTGTTGTTGCATCATCAGGTGCTGTTCCAGTGAGTGTCCACTGTTTACCTCTCATCATACAGGTGTTGTTGCAGCATCAGGTGCTGTTCCAGTGAGTGTCCACTGTTTACCTCTCATCATACAGGTGTTGTTGCAGCATCAGGTGCTGTTCCAGTGAGTGTCCACTGTTTACCTCTCATCATACAGGTGTTGTTGCATCAGGAAGGTGGTGTTCCAGTGAGTGTCCACTGTTTACCTCTCATCATACAGGTGTTGTTGCATCATCAGGTGCTGTTCCAGTGAGTGTCCACTGTTTACCTCTCATCATACAGGTGTTGTTGCAGCATCAGGTGCTGTTCCAGTGAGTGTCCACTGTTTACCTCTCATCATACAGGTGTTGTTGCAGCATCAGGTGCTGTTCCAGTGAGTGTCCACTGTTTACCTCTCATCATACAGGTGTTGTTGCAGCATCAGGTGCTGTTCCAGTGAGTGTCCACTGTTTACCTCTCATCATACAGGTGTTGTTGCATCAGGAAGGTGGTGTTCCAGTGAGTGTCCACTGTTTACCTCTCATCATACAGGTGCTGTTCCAGTGAGTGTCCACTGTTTACCTCTCATCATACAGGTGTTGTTGCATCAGGAAGGTGCTGTTCCAGTGAGTGTCCACTGTTTAGCTCTCATCATACAGGTGTTGTTGCAGCATCAGGTGCTGTTCCAGTGAGTGTCCACTGTTTACCTCTCATCATACAGGTGTTGTTGCATCAGGAAGGTGGTGTTCCAGTGAGTGTCCACTGTTTACCTCTCATCATACAGGTGTTGTTGCATCAGGAAGGTGGTGTTCCAGTGAGTGTCCACTGTTTACCTCTCATCATACAGGTGTTGTTGCATCAGGAAGGTGGTGTTCCAGTGAGTGTCCACTGTTTACCTCTCATCATACAGGTGTTGTTGCAGCATCAGGTGCTGTTCCAGTGAGTGTCCACTGTTTACCTCTTATCATACAGGTGTTGTTGCAGCATCAGGTGCTGTTCCAGTGAGTGTCCACTGTTTACCTCTCATCATACAGGTGTTGTTGCAGCATCAGGTGCTGTTCCAGTGAGTGTCCACTGTTTGCCTCTCATCATACAGGTGTTGTTGCAGCATCAGGAAGGTGGTGTTCCAGTGAGTGTCACTGTTTACCTCTCATCATACAGGTGTTGTTGCAGCATCAGGAAGGTGCTGTTCCAGTGAGTGTCCACTGTTTACCTCTCATCATACAGGTGTTGTTGCAGCATCAGGTGCTGTTCCAGTGAGTGTCCACTGTTTACCTCATCATACAGGTGTTGTTGCAGCATCAGGTGCTGTTCCAGTGAGTGTCCACTGTTTACCTCTCATCATACAGGTGTTGTTGCAGCATCAGGTGGTGTTCCAGTGAGTGTCCACTGTTTACCTCTCATCATACAGGTGTTGTTGCAGCATCAGGAAGGTGGTGTTCCAGTGAGTGTCCACTGTTTACCTCTCATCACACAGGTGTTGTTGCAGCATCAGGTGCTGTTCCAGTGAGTGTCCACTGTTTACCTCTCATCATACAGGTGTTGTTGCAGCATCAGGTGCTGTTCCAGTGAGTGTCCACTGTTTACCTCTCATCATACAGGTGTTGTTGCAGCATCAGGTGCTGTTCCAGTGAGTGTCCACTGTTTACCTCTCATCATACAGGTGTTGTTGCAGCATCAGGAAGGTGCTGTTCCAGTGAGTGTCCACTGTTTACCTCTCATCATACAGGTGTTGTTGCAGCATCAGGTGCTGTTCCAGTGAGTGTCCACTGTTTACCTCTCATCATACAGGTGTTGTTGCAGCATCAGGTGCTGTTCCAGTGAGTGTCCACTGTTTACCTCTCATCATACAGGTGTTGTTGCAGCATCAGGTGCTGTTCCAGTGAGTGTCCACTGTTTACCTCTCATCATACAGGTGTTGTTGCAGCATCAGGTGCTGTTCCAGTGAGTGTCCACTGTTTACCTCTCATCATACAGGTGTTGTTGCAGCATCAGGTGCTGTTCCAGTGAGTGTCCACTGTTTACCTCTCATCATACAGGTGTTGTTGCAGCATCAGGAAGGTGTTGTTCCAGTGAGTGTCCACTGTTTACCTCTCATCATACAGGTGTTGTTGCAGCATCAGGTGCTGTTCCAGTGAGTGTCCACTGTTTACCTCTCATCACACAGGTGTTGTTGCATCAGGAAGGTGGTGTTCCAGTGAGTGTCCACTGTTTACCTCTCATCATACAGGTGTTGTTGCAGCATCAGGTGCTGTTCCAGTGAGTGTCCACTGTTTACCTCTCATCATACAGGTGTTGTTGCATCAGGAAGGTGGTGTTCCAGTGAGTGTCCACTGTTTACCTCTCATCATACAGGTGTTGTTGCAGCATCAGGTGCTGTTCCAGTGAGTGTCCACTGTTTAGCTCTCATCATACAGGTGTTAGTTATAGTTTGTTTTTGTATATATTCTGCTTTTGTTTCTGTATAATTAATGTGTTTTCCTCTCTTTCTCAGGAAGCACAGATGGGGTGAGCTGCCATTTCCTTTGGACATTGTTTTCTCCTGTTTTGGTTAGGTAAGAGTAGTTTAGGTAATGTAATCTCTTTTACCATAGATTAGATTGTGTTTATTTGGAGTATAGTGGTGTTTGTTTGTTGTTTTGGCCTGGGCTCACCCCTGAGTTACATGTGCTTCCTTTGCCTCTATTCAATAAATATCATTGTTGTTTACAAACGTGGTCCATCTTTTCTGTCAACCAACTGTTATGTTACAGCCCTTTACCCTTAGACTCACAGGGGTCGTAACAGGTAACATGTACTTTATATATAAATACAGTTTTCAAGGCGCGACCCCCGAAATAACGTGTCAGAGAGGCTTGGAGCCGGCTATACAGTTTCACTATTAATCAGGTTTTAATATCTGTTTCGGACATAATCCATACATGCATTGAATTGATTAACCTTTGGTTTATACCAGTGACACATGTTCATCATCAGATAACAGTGCTTGAACAGATACATGCATTTTCTCAAATGCATTAATGTCAACGGCTCATTCAATTTCTCAAATCCGTCAAACAGCGCATCTCATCAGACATTTTAATCCCAGTTACAATATCACAATAACGTGTGAGTGACAGTGATACAATTTAACAATTTACAGATTCAGATTCCTTGTAATTCATAATCCACAATCCACACATTCAATTTATGCTTGAATGAAACACAATCCGGGCGCTCCGTTAAGCAAATACATCCACAGCAGAGAATATGAAACTAATCAGAGCCAAACGCCCGATAGGTTTCATTCATTAAAAATATCCCTGCAGGATTCACATTTGCAATGCGCCGTTATTAAAATATGTGTATCGCGACTCTGAGCGCCGTATCCGTATAATTAGTGCTGTCAATCGATTAAAATATTTAACTCATCGCATGATTGTCCATAGTTAACACGCGATTAATCGCAAATTAATCGAATTTTTTTTTCTACCTTAACACTTTGAGAGCCAGCCGTGTTTTCCTTTTTACCCCCTTGAATGCCCACATCCACTCCAATGTTAACGTTAATATCGCCTAATCTATGTTTTAAATTATGTCTATGTGTCTAATCTGCCCGTCGCTTATCAAAGACTCATTTTCCAGTCAACATTGTCATGGCAAATTGTTTTTTTATCGCTTCATTTCCGTTTCTAGCATTTTGAAAATCACTCGATTTCACGGAAAAAACAACACATTCCATGATAATCGCCTTTTACTTGAATATTCTAGAACGTTGTCATTGTTCGGCCATGTCATGAATCGTTTTCAAATAAATGCTAGATTATCGATAGTATATGTGTATGCACGCTCTTGCGGCGAGCCGAAAATCGAGTCTCCTATTTCCTGACGGCGCGCAGTCAAACAGCGATAACACACAATCACATAAAAGCTTATATCTCTGTGAAAACGAGTCTGATTATCCTAATACTGATAACATAGATTCCTTACCTGAGATCAGATGGTATCCAAATGGTTTATTCCAATTACCGATCGCCATTCGAAAAAATCGATATGTTTATTGATCCACCGAGTATACTGTAAAACACATATACCCCGCTGTCAGGAATGGAGGTAGGTGAATTCCAATGGGTGAAGGCAATCACAGAGACGGAGAGTGTTTACTCTTGAACAGGTTCGACTTTAATAGTAAGAACACAGAGTAAATTCTAAGAGAGACAAATGCTAAATAGCACTGGCAGGAATAAGGTAAATAGGAGCTTATTGGAGGTCCAGAGTAGAACCGTCCGCGTTATCCCCGAACGCAATTAGTGAAGACCTGACAATGAACAAGCAGAAGACAGGTAGGTTACATAGACACCAAATACCAACATTCCACACACACCCCCGTGACAGCCAATCAGGAACCACCCCTAAGTGACAGCACTAATTGACAGGGAAAGGACAGGTGACAAGCCCAGTGACAAATGCCAGGAATGTGGGTGGTCACCGACCTCAGTCGGTGTCCAGAGCGTAACAGTACCCTCCCCCGACGAACGGCACCAGACGTTCACCTAGGGGCCTCGGGATTCAGCCGCCGGAAATCAACGATCAGGCTGGGATATAAAATATCCCTTTGAGGCACCCAAGAACGCTCTTCTATCCCGTACCCCTCCCAATCCACCAAGAACTGAAACCCCCTACCCCTCCGCCTACAACCCAGTATCCTCCGCACTGTGTAAATGGGTTGACCGCCAATAAACCGGGGCGGAGGAACCACAGGCAGTGGCGGGGCCAAGGGCGATGAGAGGAATGGCTTCAACAGGGACACATGAAACGTCGGATGAACCCTCATAGAGCTCGGAAGTCGTAGCTTGTAAGCCACTGGATTAACCCGATGAATCACTTTAAATGGTCCTATAAAGCGAGGAGCCAGCTTATTGGATTCCACCCGGAGAGGGAGATCCCGGGTGGAAAGCCAAACCCGCTGCCCTGGACGGTAAACTGGAGCCAGACGACGCTTACGGTTAGCTTGCCGTTGGGTACTAACCGAAACCTTCTGTAGCGCCTTCCGAACCTGTTTCCACGTCCTGCGACAGCGAGCCACATGTGCCTGGGCCGAGGGCACCTTTGCCTCCTGCTCCTGCTCGGGAAACAGAGGAGGTTGAAAACCATACTGGCACTGAAAGGGAGACATACCGGTAGAAGAGGAGAGAAGGGTATTATGCGCGTACTCAGCCCAAGCCAACCTCCTACTCCACGTTGCCGGACTACCGGCAACGTAACATCTCAAGACCCCCTCCGAATCCTGGTTGAACCGCTCCGTCTGCCCGTTCGACTGCGGATGGAACCCAGACGACAGACTGACAGAGGCGCCGAGGCCGGCGGCAAACGCCTTCCAGAACCTGGAGGCGAACTGAGGACCCCGGTCCAACACGATATCCACTGGCAGCCTGTGGACCCGAAAGACATGCTGTATAACTAAATCAGCAGTCTCCCGGGCCGATGGAAGCTTGGGGAGAGGGACAAAGTGAGCCGCCTTAGAGAACCGATCCACCACCACCAAAATGGTGGTGAACCCGTCCGAAAGGGGAAGACCAGAAATAAAGTCCAGAGATATGTGTGACCAGGGTCGTTTAGGAATAGGAAGTGGTCGGAGGAGACCCGCCGGTGCCCGTCGAGAGGTCTTACTACGTGCGCACACCGGACAGGCCGCCACAAAGGAACGCGTATCCCCCTCCACTGTCGGCCACCAGAACCTCCTATGGATAAATTCCAGGGTCCTGGTTGCCCCTGGGTGGCTGGTGAGGGATGACGCATGTGCCCACTGTAGCAAGCGTGAGCGCGCCACCTTGGGAACATACAACCGTCCCGGAGGACCCCCACCTGGATCGGGCTCCCGCGTTAGCGCCGACCTTACCACCCTCTCTATGCCCCAAGACACGGGTGCCAAAATCAAGGCCGGTGGAATAATGGGATGGGGCTGCTCCTCCCGACCAGGAAGATCAAACTGGCGCGACAAAGCGTCAGGTTTGATATTCTTGGAGCCGGGTCTATAGGAGATGGTAAATCGAAATCGTGTGAAGAACAACGTCCACCTGGCCTGGCGAGCGTTAAGGCGTTTAGCCCCTTGGATGTAAGCCAAGTTCTTATGATCAGTCCAAACAATGAAAGGATGTGTCGCCCCCTCTAACCAATGTCTCCACTCCTCCAGTGCCAATTTGATCGCCAATAACTCCCGATTACCCACGTCGTAATTACGCTCGGCTGGTGACAGACGGCGAGAAAAAAAAGCACACGGGTGCACTTTCCCATCCTTTAAGCATTTCTGAGAGAGCACCCCCCCCACCGCGATGTCAGAGACATCCACCTCCACAATGAACGGAACCTCTGCGTCATGGCGGATCAATACAGGAGCGGATGTAAAACGACGTTTAAGATCGCAGAAGGCCGACTCAACCCTAGGCGACCATTCAAAGCCAGGGAGAGAGGCTTTAGTGAGAGCTGTTAATGGATTGGCTAAGGCGCTAAAGTTGCGAATAAAGCGCCTGTAAAAATGTGCAAAGCCCAAAAAACGTTGTAACCCCTTGAACGACGAAGGCCGTGGCCAGTCCAAAACTGCACTCACCTTGGCTGGATCCATGCGCAGATCGCCCTTCGTCAACACAAAGCCCAGGAAGGACAAGGTGTCCGTGTGAAACACACATTTCTCAGCCTTAACGAATAGTTGATGCTTGAGGAGACGGTCTAGCACCTCCCGAACGTGCATTTGGTGTTGCACCATATCGCGAGAAAAAATCAGGATATCATCTAAGTAGACAAACACCGACACCCCAATCAAGTCTCGCAGCACGTCGTTAACCAGGGCTTGGAAGACTGCCGGAGCATTAGCCAAACCAAAGGGCATGACCAAATACTCATAGTGCCCATTGGGTGTGTTAAATGCAGTCTTCCACTCGTCTCCCTCTCTAATCCTGACCAGATTGTATGCATTACGTAAGTCAAGTTTAGAAAAGACCTGTGCCCCCTGTAAGCACTCAAAGGCCATGTCCATGAGAGGTAAAGGATATCGGTTCTTGATGGAAACGTCATTCAATCCCCTATAATCAATGCAAGGGCGCTGATCCCCATCTTTCTTATCAACAAAGAAGAAGCCAGCGCCGGCAGGGGAAGTGGACGGGCGTATGTGCCCCGCAAGCAATGCCTCCTCTATGTAGGTGTTCATGGCCAAGGTTTCGGGGCGTGAGAGAGAGAACATTCGCCCACGAGGCGGGGAGGTACCGGGTAGAAGATTAATGGGACAGTCGTATGATCTATGAGGCGGAAGTGCTTTAGCACGCGTCTTGCTAAAAACGTCCGCCAGGTCCCAATAGATCTCAGGCACCCCTATCAAATCGGGATTAGAGGGTATATCAGAATCTGCCACGCTCCCCACTATCCTGGAGAAAGAGGGAGGAGACAAAAGGGAAGAGGGGGGGGAAGACAAGGGTTTGGGCAAACTCCCGCTGACGATCGACTTGACGTCGGCCGCCGTTGAGAGTTCGCCCGTGCTCCAATTAATGATATGAACACATGACGACAACCAGGGATGACCCAACACCATGACAGAATAGGGGGAAAAGATGACAAAAAATGTAACCCATTCCCACTCCCCACCCGCCACCCGGATGTGTAATGGAACCGTGCGCTGGGTGACGCTCCCACTGCCCATGGGCCGACCGTCCAGGGCGTAAACCGGTAAGGGAACCCCTAAATCCTCCACTGGGGTTCCCCACTCCTTCACCAATCCCACGTGAATAAAATTGCCCGCCGCCCCTGAGTCAATGAGAGCCTTAGTTCCCCTAATGTCACCCCCACAGTTGATCGCCACCTCGAAAAATGTACGTGAATCAGTGGGTTTGGCAGGAACGAGCCCACCTGCTGGCGCTTTCTCGAAGCCTGACGGCGCACCTTCTATTCCCGACTGGCGCCGAGCCGATACAGCCTGGACCAGACAGCTGCCGAAGCGGTGACCGGTGCGACCGCACCGGAAGCAGCGTCGCTCTTTGATGAAGCGCTGCCTCTCGTTGTCCGAGAGGGACAGCGCTCCAAGCTGCATGGATTCATCACCCAGTGGCCCACTCGTATAATGCATGGAAGTATCAACACCAGGAGAAGAAGGAAAACATACCTGGGTGTTGTTGACACGCTCCTTCTCCCTCTCCTGGTGCCGATTGTCCATCTTGATGGCGGTGTTGATCAGCACTTCCAGCTGCTCGGGGATCTCACGCGCGGAGAGCGCATCTCGCATCCGCGCTGAGAGTCCCCTGACGAACAGAACCACGCAGACGTTCTCCGCCCAAGCTGTCTCCCGAGCCAAGATCCGAAAATTGATAGCGTAAGCTGCGACCGTGCGGAGGCCCTGCCGGCAGTCGAGAAGACGACCGCCAGCCTCGAAGATCGAGAGTACCCGGGAAGTATCGAATACTCTTCTCAACTCCCGGGTAAAGGCGTCCAGACTGTCGCAGATTATCGCTCCCGCCTCTAATTCCGCCGTAGCCCAGGAGAGAGCTTGACCGGTGAGCAGTGTGATAATATACACTACCTGTGCTGTCTCCGATGGAAATGATCGTGGTTGCAGCCGGAAAACGAGTAGACACTGGGTGATGAATTCCCGACAACCATCCGGTGATCCATCATAGCGAGCGGGCGCCTGCAGTCGTGGCTCGTGGGACCGTTCCTGGACCCCGAACACCCCCCGACTCTCCTCTGCGTGGACCGCTGCTTCTCCCGTCGCCGACTGAACTCCAGCCACTCCTTCTTGGGCTTGTCGGGCTGTGGCCAACGCCGACTGCGCCACCGCTTGGGATGAGCCGACGATCCCGTTGAGTCGGACTAACTCTGCGCTGACAGGCTGTTGATATTCTTCCATCCGTGTCTGGGCCGCTCCCTGCGCCTGGAGCATCTCCATGATGGCCTCCATGGAACTCTGATGGTCAGGTCTTCTGTCAGGAATGGAGGTAGGTGAATTCCAATGGGTGAAGGCAATCACAGAGACGGAGAGTGTTTACTCTTGAACAGGTTCGACTTTAATAGTAAGAACACAGAGTAAATTCTAAGAGAGACAAATGCTAAATAGCACTGGCAGGAATAAGGTAAATAGGAGCTTATTGGAGGTCCAGAGTAGAACCGTCCGCGTTATCCCCGAACGCAATTAGTGAAGACCTGACAATGAACAAGCAGAAGACAGGTAGGTTACATAGACACCAAATACCAACATTCCACACACACCCCCGTGACAGCCAATGAGGAACCACCCCTAAGTGACAGCACTAATTGACAGGGAAAGGACAGGTGACAAGCCCAGTGACAAATGCCAGGAATGTGGGTGGTCACCGACCTCAGTCGGTGTCCAGAACGTAACACCCCGCTGCTCCGAGAGTCCAACATGAAGTTGGTAGACGGCGGTTGCATGAGTGAGAAGTAAAACGTTTTTTTTTTCTCATTCATTTTCATTGAGTTCAATCCAAAAGGGTGAATTACCATCTGGGAGACGATAGGGGGCGCTTTTTCACATCTGAGTGCCTGAGGCAGCTGAATGTCCAACGGCAGACTTGCTTGATGCAATATGATTTCAGATCGCTAATAAAAAAAGAAAAACGAATAAAACGAATATTCTCGGGCGTGGGCATTGAACCCGCGGGGGGTAAACCCGAATAATCTTGGGCGTGGCATGCAAAGTGTTAAACAGATATTTTTCAAGTTCCAAGTTGTAATACTCTTATCAACATGTGAGTCAACAAATGCTTGCTTTATGCAGCCATTTAACACAAAAGGATGACCCTCATGCATTGCAAATTCAAAACCGAGTGATACACAAAATAACTTAAAAGAAAATAATAATTTAAAACAATGAATAAAGTGTGCATGAAATAATAGGGGAAAGAAAACATTAGGGACTTGTTACATTCACCCACACAAGGGCTGAGTAATCACACCCCCCCTCTCTCTCTCACACACACACACTCTCCCAGCTCTATTTCTCTCTTGCCCCTTCCTCATCTCTCTCACCGCCCTCTCTCTCTATATATCTCAGACACACACTTCAGAAACAAACATAGTATCAATGAGAGCATCAATAATACACCTGCGTGAAGTAAAAAAAAAAAATTTTAGTTAAAGGCCAACTTGCAGGTTGTATTTTTGTTCAATAAACAATGTGACTAGGCCAACGCTGACTTTCATGAAGAGGGGGAAAAAACTATCGAAATTGACCCAGTTTTAGCGTTTTTATCAAACATTTTGTCCACCAAACCACAAGCTCCACGCACATGCATATTTTAATCCATGGTTCAATAACGTGCATGTGTCATCTTAATGATGACGTCACGTCAGGTGCAGGGCAGCGAGGGGCTCTGAGAGTCACAGGCAGGTAGTGGCCGGAAGCAGAGAGTCTTGCTACTACTAGCCGAGGAGTGATGAATGAAAATGTATCTGTTTCACCTAACACTATTGCTCCGTGATCATAGCCATTCATCTCTAAAGCTAGCCACTATTTGTAAACGCCACAACCACGTTACCATATTTGTAATAATGTAAATCATTGTGTCGTTGTACATATTGTGTATACAACGTTAGTAGCTAACGTAGCTTAGCTTAGCTTGGTAGCCGCCATTCTCGAAATTCCTAATAATGCCCTATTTAAAATGGTTCTCTCCTCTTTGTATACCTTTGTCCTCACAAGTATTCTGCCATGGTAGTAGTAGTTATAAGGTGTTTGATCATTGTGTCGTTGTACATATTGTGTATACAACGTTAGTAGCTAACGTAGCTTAGCTTAGCTTGGTAGCCGCCGAGTGCAGCTAAAGGGGCTATCGTATCAACATGCCGCGACGTGTAGCTTGCTAGCTTGCATGATGCGTGTGCAGTGCTTTGCCCCACAGGTCTGAGAAGAGGACCTGCACATTTTACTCGTTCCCAAAACTCTTTTACAAGCCCCGATCTAAAATGGTTCATGACAGTAGCCATATTGCTAAGAGCCATATAGCCAGTAGTACTATGACCCGGACGGGCATAAGGCATAAGGTGCCTGAAGTGACGTCACAGCCGTGCTAGCGTCTGATAATCTTTTTGACTTGTTCCGTGCATGTTATTCGTGCGTGGACCTTTTTAACCCTTTCTGAGTGGCATTTCCGGCGTCAAATGGAAATTTTCTTTTAATTAAATTAGATACCAATGATGTAAACTACCCATAATTGCAGAGTACGGTTTAACCTGCAAGTTGGCCTTTAATCGTGAGGTAAAAAAAATTGTGGCGTTAATAGAATCGGGCGTTAATACCGCGTTAACTTTGACAGCCTTAGTATAAATATGACGTGCATTATTTAGGACAAAGTAAATCTATAGGCTGAATATGATTTATTATCAGCATTTAGGTCTATTATTTTACATTTCAAAAGCCCCCTCTAGGAAAACGAAGCACAAAAACATAGTTTAGAATGGTATAATGCAGATCTACACTGTGGTAATTATTTCAGGAAACGAGCTGGCATTTCTTTGCGAGGGTGTGGCCATGGTTCATCCAGCTAACTGAACTTAACCCTGCTCTGGAGCAGGTTCAAACGTTCTGATCTGTTACCACGGCGATATAGAAAATCCGACTTCGGGGAACGGAAATGTCTGGGTTAAGTCAAGCTATGCTGAAAATTATCCGGCTAACTCAGTTAGCCAGGTACGGGGAATAGGGCCCAGGTGTTTGCTCTAGGGATGTTTTTACCACTAGATTTAGTGCATGTGCAATGCACATGTGGTATATTCTGACTCATAACCAGGCTTTAACTCCCAGAAATCTCTAGCAACTGCTGTGTGTAAGTTTGGTAATAGGAGAAAACAGTTAAATTCAGTAAATACTCTGATATATTTCAATTACACTTCAGGCCCAATTCTGCTGTTATTCAATAGATTCACGCTGTTCTTTATATATAACTGCTCTGCTATTCCCCCAAAGAGTATTTTAGATACAGTTCTTCTAGATGGTTAAAATAGAGGCTCTGGGTTCAAGATGGAACCACCCTAATTTACACATAGTTCTGAAAAAAGTGATTTAATTACTCCCACGTCCCTGGCCCCCTGCAACTGTAAATACCCTGGAACAGATTTTAGGCCTTGGGACAAAGTAATTTAGCATTTGAGTAGTTAATCTGTTTTCCCAGGCTTCTACTAAAAGCTAAAAATAGCATCTGAAAAGATAGTGTTGTTTACTATAGCCAGACCCCCACAATAGGTTGTAAGATGTTACTCAACAGCCTTCTGTAAAAGATAGGAACTGTTTGAGTAGAACCATTTGGGGGCTCTAGAACAAAGGAGCCAGCTGGTCTCACATAAGTGGGGGACAGGAAGGCTCTTAAATAAGCCCTGGTTACATTTAAACACAGGAACAATTTGTCTTAAGTTGTGAAAAACGGCAACCAAAACTAATAGTAATTTAGTAGGGAAACTAGCCTCAATAGTTATAAAATAGTGTATTGATTAATATGAGACTAAACCAGACACTTATCAACCATTGTTAAGTTTAATTAAGCCAGTAATATAGTTTAAAATAGAAGATTAAGGTGGCAAAACATGTGTAACTTACTTAGAAGACTAAACTAACTTCAAAGACAATATTATAGAATATTTATAATGCAACAGTTTGTTTTAAAACCAACAAATAGGTATAATTTGGTATCTAGAAGGCCACAGAATTCAGGAAAAGACTTAAATTAACTGTCCAAGCCGAGTAATAACTAATCTCTAATTATTAAGATAGTAAAATCAAATACTGTATATTTAAACGCTAAACTCCAAAACAGTAATTTGTCCTCAAAAATAGGAAGTGACTTGCCCCTTTAAGAATCAAGATGGCCGACGACCCCAATCCAAAATGGCCGATGTGAGCTCTAGCCAATCAGGACGTAGAGATCCGCCCCCTGACGAACCAGTTCGACGTTCGCTCAGGGGCGGGATTTAGCTGTTAAAAGGGTCTGCACGGAGCAGATGAAAAGGAAGCTCTTGGAAATCTGTTATGCACAAGCCGAACGGAGGAGGACCTTTTTGAGACGCTGAGAACGAGACCAGGATTCCTTTGTCTCCCTGGCAATGAGAATCAACAACCAAAGATCCATTGAAGATTGTTACTCTTAACTACTTTTTAGACTGATATTAGAGACTTGCGGCATAGTGCTTGATCTACTAATATCATTGCGTTTCATTGACTGAACCAGAACATTCTTGTATACTTTTTGGACTTTGAATAAACCAGATCTGGGAAATATAAACACTCTCATTGATTCCTTTCTCCGCCGTACTACACAGTGTTTTTGGTAAAAAGACTTAGAGCCAATAGAACACAACGCAATTGAGTAAATATTACGATCAAGAAGGCTCTATTCTTGATACATTACACACAACATGCCTAATCTCCAGATTTCTAGCAGTGGCCATAATGTTTGACGCAGCATCCGTCACAAGGCATTTAACCTTGGTTGCAATGCCCCACTCCTCCATGAGAGACCTCATAGTAGCTGCAAGGTTTTCAGCTGTATGCACTTGAGGGAATGGCAGCACTCCCAAAAGCCATCTTTGCAGCGTCACCTTCGTGGACATAATGGCATGTTACTGCGAGATAAGCATCCATATTAATGGAGGTCCACATATCTGCAGTCAGGCTCGCACCCTCTATGTCCTGCAGTTGAGCCTTGGCCTTGGTCTTCTCCTCCTCATACTTATCGACCACCATTTTCTTCAGAACCTGTCAAGTCAAGAGTTTTATTTGTCACGGCATACAAGCATACAGTGAAATGCGGGTGGTCATGCCTGCAGCGATTGTGCAATAATACAAGTAATAAGAATAAGACATAACAGGTATAATGTACATAAAGTTTACAAAAAGCATGGTAAAAGACATGCTAAGGTCCTGCAATAGTGCAATACAGTGTAAGCTACCTGTCTAGAAGGCAGAATGTATGTGGGATCAAGCTTTCCCACAAACTCTTTGAAGCCCTGATCATCCACGATGGAAAAAGGCTGGGAGTCTTTCACCACCATGTTGACAAGGGCCTCATCCAGCTCTTGCTTCCGGTCCACTAAGACAGACAAACAAATGAAAAAAATATGTAAATAAGGCGAGGCATGATGAACGATACTATTAAATCATATTGCATTTGTATAGTGTGTTTAATGAATGATAATGAGTTAATGAGTGTGTAATAATGTTTGTACAATAAATAAAACCTACCTTGATCTGAGTCCTGCTGGTTCCCCTCATCATGCTTGGCTCTGAAGTGCCTCATCATTGAGGACGTATTGTTATTATAGGCCAATTGGTGATGACACAGCAAGCACTTGACCTGTAGACAAATCAAATTGCATCCAAACTAATTATTTGATGGTCTCTACAAAGCATAATAAATAGGCTACACAACACATATCTAATCATATAGAAATCAAATGCTACTCTTATTTGTACACTCTCAGAATTACACATTATTAAGGAGTACAATGCACATACCTTACTAGGACTGATCAGATCAAAGTGTTCCCACATTTAAGAACGGCTTCTCTTCTTAGCTAGCTCCATGATGATCAAAAAACAACTCTCAATAGCAACTCTCAATAACAACTACCACTCTCCTACTACAAAACCACACAGATCGAGTGAAATGTTTTTGGCATTTATGTAGAGTAGAATGCCACGCAAACAAAGTCTCGCGTTACGAAACAGTCTTGCCGTGTCAAAACCAGTCGCATGATTCACTGAGCGAACGATACACTTACTGGTTCGGACGTCATAGGTCACGTGACTTTTGCCATAGCAAAGCAGGCTTTAAAGCAGGGTTTGGGGGAAATGTAGTTTCGAGTTTGACACTCGTATCGGAGCATTGGTTTCATAGGGCCATCATTTGGAGGGGAAATCAGAAGCAGAAGATATCATATTGCCGCTAAACCTTACGCCAAAAGTACACAGGTAAATCAAACAGGGGTTTTGTTTGACTAACTAACACTGAATATTAAATTGTGACTGTTATTTGTATTTCAGCTTATTGTTATTGTTTTGTTGGGGAGACATTTCGCGGCCTTACAGTTAGCTGCTAGCTAGCTGTGTGTCGAGGAGATGAGCTTTAGCTGGCTAACTGCTAGCTCTGTGTCGAGGAGATGAGCTTTAGCTGGCTAACTGCTAGCTGTGTGTCGAGGAGATGAGCTTTAGCTGGCTAACTGCTAGCTGTGTGTTGAGGAGATGAGCTTTAGCTGGCTAACTGCTAGCTGTGTGTTGAGGAGATGAGCTTTAGCTGGCTAACTGCTCGCTCTGTTAGCTAACTGCTAGCTCTGTTAGCATGTTAGCTGGCTAACTGCTAGCTCTGTGTCGAGGAGATGAGCTTTAGCTGGCTAACTGCTAGATGTGTGTCGAGGAGATGAGCTTTAGCTGGCTAACTGCTAGCTGTGTGTTGAGGAGATGAGCTTTAGCTGGCTAACTGCTCGCTCTGTTAGCTAACTGCTAGCTCTGTTAGCATGTTAGCTGGCTAACTGCTAGCTCTGTTAGCTAACTGCTAGCTCTGTTAGCTAACTGCTAGCTCTGTTAGTGTTAGCTAACTGCTAGCTCTGTTAGCTCTGCTGGATAACTGCTAGCTCTGCTGGCTGACTGCTAGCTCTGTTAGCTCTGCTGGCTAACTGCTAGCTCTGTTAGCTCTGCTGGCTAACTGCTAGCTCTGTTAGCCGGGAGACCAGCAGACGGTTGGCTAAATGAGATGGACCTGCCGGGTCAGGAATATACCAACACGCATTCTCAGTTTATAGCTAACGTTACCTCAAGTCGGTTAAATGTTTGACAAATGCAAGCAAACCGTAATCTTAACAGCCGTTAGCACGTTAGCTGCTAGTACACCTGTTTTTACACACTTGTTTTATACACCTGCTTTTATCTCATCACGCTCCTATTGATATTGATAGATATGATTTTATTGAATTTTATCATGTGCTTATTTTTAATTCATGATGCAGACATAACGTGAAATAACTGAATGAGAACTGTCAATGTCTGTATACTGTGTGAGCTGCAAGATACCCTGAATTTCTCCGTCCGTCCGTCCGTCCGTCCGTCCGTCTGTCTGTCTGTCTAGCTAAGCCAGTTACCAACCGCCATGGAAATGTAATTCAAAATATTAGCTGAGCCAGCCAGCTAGCTAGCGTTCTAACGTCGGCTACCAGCGCATTGTTATCATTTTAACTTGGGATGCAACACACCTTCGTCTGTTATAATAACGTGATGTATACGCTATAGATGTTCACTTTCCATAACGGTACGTACTTGTATGTATTTAATATTTCTATTTCAACGGGTGAGTTTCCTTATACTTGGAAATTGGCCAATGTGACCCCCTTCATAAGAGTGGAGATAGAAGTGACTTAAACAATTAGCGCCCAATATTCAAGCTACCATGCTTGTCTAAAATCATGGAAAGAAGTATTTTGGCCTCCATTGATTTAAATTCACTTCAATTTGAAGTCACCATCATGGAATCACCTGAAAGTCTTGATGCTGCTGCTATTGCAAACTATGTGCACACTCTTCTCCAAATACTCTGTAATGAAGCATGTACCAATACAGCAGTGGCGGCTGCTGACCAAATTCTTTGGTGAAGCACAAATTATTATATTATATTATATTATATTATATTATATTATATTATATTATATTATATTATATTATATTTATAAAACATCCCCCAGTGTCAGTAGTGGCTGGTGAGTTCAAAAATTGGGGAGGACGGGAGATAATAAAGAAGTACAGACACAGTGTGGTTATGAAGACAGCAGACAGACACTACAGTTAAACACAACAGGCACTAGTAATAAATACCTTGGGGTAACTCTTGACACACACCTCATTTACACACATCACAACAATAGCTTAGTCAAGAAGGCAAATCAAAAACTATTTGTTTACAGCAAGATCAGACCATTTCTCATCCTCACTGTTTCAAACACATCTGTGTCCCCGCACAGCGGTTTGTGCCAGATGTCTGCATTTTCATTTTCCATAGTTATATAGTGATGAGAGCACTAACTATAATCATAGTGAGATACTGGTGAGAGCACTAACTTACACACAGTTCTCATATCCCTCCTAGTGACACACAGTCCTCATATCCCTCCTAGTTACACACACACAATCCTCATATCCCTCCTAGTTACACAGTCCTCATATCGCTCCTAGTTACACAGTC